>NC_134406.1:236701480-236828980 GCF_038048845.1 Mixophyes fleayi | reverse complement strand
TGTTATTACTAATAGGTGTCTCTTTCTTTGATTAAATGTACTGTTTTAACTTATTCTGAGATTATGATTAATGTGCGGCTCTTTTGAAGGTCAGAGGGACGTCCATGCGGTCCCTTAGTGGATCAGATCCTTGGTAATTAATAAAAAATCAGCCCTTCCACTCCAGAGAGAAATAAAGAAAATCAACTGAAAACAATAAAAGTACAGAAATGTGTGATGTTATGCTGTTAGCATAGTGATCATGTAAAAGGTGTCCTTTGGCAATGCAATACTGCTCCATGCTAGCGTCTAAGAGGTTAAAATAAAATTGAAAATGACTTGTATTGACCTCTTGCAGTCTGAAGATATTAAAAACAGTGAAGAAATGTGGAAGTGTATAGCCAAATAATCGAATCTGCATGATGAAACAAGCCAGTGTTCCCGTAAAGAGGGCTTTTCTTTGAAGTCTAATTAATATTTAATGCAATGTAAAAACTATATATAAAGTCAGTGAGCAAATACTAAGCTGGGGATGTTTAAGCAGGGTCTTGCACATCAAGAGGTTTTTATGTTATAAGTACTGACTCGAAAGTAAATGTTTATTTAAATTTTCTATAAATCTACATGCATGGAATAAACTTACATTTTCTATAAACAAAAATGTTTCTCTTAATCATATGTTAGGAACACTAAAATCTTAAGTAACTTAATTTGAAGTTTAACCTAATTTGAAACAGGCAAAATTATGCTGAACCTTTTTCTTTCTTTTTTTCACCATTCACAGTGACCCACATCAAATTTTTGTTAAGAAAAAAAAAACACTTTTTCTAAGCGCTGACTACTCTAATTCTTGCCCACGGCATGTAACAGGATCCTTTCAAATTTTCCTTTTCTTTCAATGAAAACCTTTACAACTCTTCAGCATATTCAGTTGCAGTAGTTTGTTCTTAAAGCAGCAATCACACACTGGCTGATATACATATGAGTGACGAATGCATTTACGCCTTTATACGGCAACTGCTTTCACCCACTTGGCTAGAATGGATGTCCATTTTTGAACAGATATCTGATTGGCCTCTACAGGGTACATCATAGAAGTTTATTTGTTTTTTGTTATTAAATTAGCCTCCATAACCTACACAGTGCCAGCTGGAAACTCATGTGACACCTAGGGGTATATTTACTAAACTGCGGGTTTGAAAAAGTGGAGATGTTGCCTATAGCAACCAATCAGATTCTAGCTGTCATTTTGTAGAATGTACTAAATAAATGACAGCTAGAACCTGATTGGTTGCTATAGGCAACATCTCCACTTTTTCAAACCCGCAGTTTAGTGGGTTAGATGTGAAGCAAAATATAATATTAAGGGTTAACGCAATTTACTCTATTATTAGCATATTATGTTAATATGATAATAGGATGGCCTTCACTATGAAAAGTGTTAAAACCATACTGGGGTCAGAAACACATGAAACCTGTGGCAAAACTGTTGTGATTGCAGCGGGTACGGCCACTACAAGGCCTGGAGGTCAGTGGGGCCTGGCAATGCTCGTAACCCTTCCAGTCCAAGGCCCCCGATCCCCGCATGAGGCCCCCGCTCAGCAGAGGCCTCTTCTGACTGGTGCATTTAGAGCTGCAAACTCTGTAGAACTTTTTCCTGCTCTGCTCCTTTGAGGTCAGAGTGGACGGCCTGGGAGACTAGAGCAGAATTACTGGGCCCCTTCCTAAATTTTACTATGAGCCCAACGTTGCACTGTTCCAGGTATAGAATTCTATAAAAATAGGAATATCCGTTTTACTGTAAGCAACGCCAATTTAGTAATGTAAAGGATGGCAAATGTAATGTTGAGTATGGTGCCAATTGTGTCTATATATCGCTAAAGGCCTGACAATACCACAACTGGGCTGCCAACCTCCGTTGCTTCAAGAGCATTTTATTTATCTCAGAGGAATGTGCCTACAGGTAGGAGAGACAACTATGTATGTATAACAGAATATAAATTTGACAATGGCTTCATCTGAACTGACTCAGAACATTGCAAAGTTATATTACAGACTAATCTGAATGATAAGAGTTTACGTAAGAATTTAAACAAGATGATTTAAACTTTCTTTTTGTATTCTAACATCTGAAAGTGGTTAGATGGAAGAAGAAGAAAAAAAAAAACTACCCGTAAAGATTAAATTACCCGGTGAATGCTTTGCAACCACAGCGATGACATGATATGCAAGACTTGCTCTTTCCTGTAACCACAATAGCTAAATGTTACCGAGTAATCTCTTTTAGTAAGTCAAATAGGGTTAGCTGAACCAACCTCTTATAAGGTAAGTTGTTTTATCAAACCAGTTGACTTGATATTGCAGGTGGAATTTTGACAAGGTTTATGGCAAAGCAAAGTGGGTATGGCAAAGGGCAGGTTTGATAGTCAACTTGGCAACATACCTGTTTATGCTTATTGCTTTTTAAGCATATACATGGAGTGAGCGGCATATATACTAACTACAAGGCTGGAAGTTGAACTATTAAAAAAAATGTCATGCGACTCCTATGGAAGTTGTCAAGGAAACAGGACACCATAACAAATACTGGGTGAGCCGAATCTGACCAGTTGACCACCATTTGGCCATTCCATATGGGAACCACGGATCAAGATATACTACCAAGTTGTACACGATAAACCATTAGATCTCTGTCTCCATTTTTATTTTAAAATAGTACTTGGTACAAAGTAGCCTACAAATGTTCCTCAGACACAACAACATAGGACATATGCTTGCAACTAAGGATATATATTATTAATAAAACAGCCAATTAGAAGAGGTAGGCGTTCAGACATATAGGTAAATGATGACCCAACCATCTCATCATTGCACAAACTTACACAATAAGTTCATTCAACTCTTGAAAATCAGTGAGAGATTTGGTAAGAATAGGGGACATTAATAAAAGTGATTAAAGAACAATTAAAGTAACAAGTGGCCGTTATATGAGAACCCACTAGTCACAAATATGGATCTCTCCAATAACTATTACTGTTATGAGTTTATGTTTACTTCACTTTCATAAATGTCCACCAATAAATTGGTTCAATCTATACTGTTACTTACAGTTTTCCCCAGACAACAGATTATAAACTTGGTTGGGCACAGGAATTGTACCTGAAAAATTCTGGCGTTACTTGTGCTGCTGCTGTCCATGATAACTAGGCCTCCCCAATGAGCATGGGGAAGCTATACCGACGGCCCCCAGCAGGGGTTATTGCCAGCAATACCCGGCGATAGTGGGTCTTTAAAAGGAAAAAGCCCTAAATCTATTGAACAAAATCCAATTTTGTCCTCATCAAAAATAGACCTCATGGTTAGAAAAGGACTCATTGCTTTCATTAAACTCCTGTGTGTGTATATAAAAAATGCTCTACTTTTATGGTAGAGGCAGCATACATACCAATCTTTATGGTATGTTGTTTGACATGATGTAAACAAAGCCTCAAAATGTTACTAGGCCCGAGCAGATACACTGGAATTGGAGTATTGATCACATGTGCTATTACAAACAGGAGATATATTGACATATTAATGTTTACTTAAACGCTCTCCCTTTGACTTTTGCTGCATAAGATACTGTAGACTTTATTTTCCTTGTGACTTCTTTTTGATGCTAAAACTCATCACGGATTGTTTCATTTGTAGGTCGAATTGATTGATTTGAGTGAGAAGGCTGCAGAGTTTTCTAAACATGCATTTGATGATTTCTAAAAACAGTCCAGTCCAGCTAAATTGTTTGTTCCTTAGAACCCAGAAGTGTGAAGAACAGCATGCCTGTGTCTTTCAGATTACCCCTTCAAGTGTGAATCTTGGTCTGCAAAACTTTTCCCATTAACCCCTTTCCTGACCGTAGAGCATGTAACACATTACAAGACTTTTCTGCCAACGGAGAGGTTGAAACTTTTTATTCTTTTCCTTCCCTCGCCAAAATGACTACAGCCCAATATCTGAGACCAAACCACACTACAAACAAACCAAGCATATCAAGCAGGACTGCAATACTTCATAGCCTAATGAACAATGCACAAAAACAAAAAGCAACAGCAAGACATCTATTATCTGATCTTCCGTGAAACACAAAAACTATCTTTTCTGGCACAGAGGAATTGCCAGTAAGCCTGCAGGTGTGAGCCAGTTAAAAGAAAAGGCTTTGGTTAAATAGATTCTTTGACTGTCAGGGATTAAAATCTTGGTACCAGTAGTAACACACATCTTTTCCTTTAACTTACAAAATTTTCTCACGAGTCTGCAAAAGTTCACCCCATAAGGAGCTTTCTGAGGCCATTGAAAAGTCTTAAGTTTTAATTAAGTTGAAGTTGTCAGAAGAAAGCTTTTTTGGCACAGAGTCAGGGTCATTAATTACTGCTATCTTTGTTTCTTTCTGAAGAAACTTCACTGACTTGTTGGGTGACTACTACAGCTAGCGTTTTTTATCCTGCAGGCCTCTGATCAATTGACTCTAATTTACACATCTACCAATTGCTTTAATCTTTCCCGAATTCAAATCTAGTCATTTATTATGATTCTTGAAGTTTAGCCTGACACAATCTACGATGACGAGGATGCAGATTTGTGGCTAATAAAACAAAACAAAAATAGTTGCTGTTAATTAGCAAACAGTGTATATATCTTATTTTAATCATTTAGAATTTCCTTCATACACAATTTAAAAACCTGCGCACATTTCATTTCAAAGTTAACAAGGAATGTGTAAATATTATAATCAGGGGCTGCGTTATAAGGTTGGTGTCAGATGGCCTTTTTGGAGGGGGCTCTGGTATTCCAGCCTGAAAAATGCAGCATTGAGAAGTTCCTTTCCTAGCACATTACATTCAATGGGAAATGCTGTTTCCCTACAAAAGGATCTCTGAAAATGCTGCATGCAGCGTTTTTCACAGATGAAGTGTTCAGAAGAGCTCTCATGATATCGCCCATTAAATCCAATATGTCAATAAAGAAGCGTATGAACGGTGTATTTTTCTGGCTGGCCCTTCTGCCATGCTTAGCAAGTTTACGGTGTTCACCCGACCCTGGGTGTAATCATTTTTTCAGCACAAGGTAGGAAAAAATGTAAACAAGTTGAATTTATCTTAAAGAATATTGCCAATGCTGATTCTGGCTCACATTGTACACCCAATCATTAGTACAAGGACATCACTAAGGCCAATAGTCCCACATTTTTCAGGACAGACCCAACATCCATGGGCTGCCGAGAAAAGGCCATAGCTTCTCACAAAATGACTGTAGTACAAGAATCTTGGGGTATATTGGGGTTGATCTGTGCCTGGCCTAAATTGTCCATTTTTCTTATATGGAATGTTGACAGGAATGGCAAGCAGAACCACTGCAATGTATATTCTGCAGGTTCTCAAAATGGTTATCTCCGCTCTGTGTAGGCAGCAGGTACACCATAAATGCTGTTGCATAATGTAATGTAACAAGACTTGTTTCTAGTGGGATTAATAAAGATTGCAAAAAAAAATAAAAAATACTGTTGTATAAAAGAGTACGGCCACTAGATACATATGGTCGGATCCACAGTACATGGTTTTTGTCTTTGGCTGTAACACAAGCTGTAACTATTTTTTACATCTTTATTACTTATATAATATATATATATATATATATATATATATATATATATATATATATGTATATATATATATATATATATATATATAGATTTACAACAAAATATTTACAGATTAAATGTTGTGAGTGTGTGCCAATGTGTCCATACTCTACAGTGTTAATTTATTTCACATTGTTTTTAATAAAAACATTTGCAAAATAACATTTGCTCTTGACTTGGGAATAGTGATTTATGCGGCACATTTTACCATTAGGAGTCTCTCAGCAAGTGGCTCCACACACGTTTCAAATGTACTTGGCATAGCATAAATTATTATGACACTCACTGGGGTTTCATTTCCACAGACTCAAATGATTCAGACACAAAGTTTGTACTAGTTAAAAAAAAGAAGCAAAAAAATCACTTTGCAGCTGCCAGGAAAGCTAAAAAGCAATATATTCTGACTAGAGATAAGGTTATGCTGTTCTATGTGATCATACATAGGCTGTATATGACGCTGATAACATATCCAGATCTCTGTTTAGTCCTTGGCAATGTCTTACATGCACAAGTTTATAATATTTCTATTTTTGTTTTGCATATAATATGGTGCATTTAATGTGTGATTAGTTGGAAGCCCGCACTCAGACTATTTTGTTTCTTTGCTTTATAAGACTACTTATATTGCACCTTACAATGATTAATACAGAGATGGAAATTTAGAATTTGTTAATATATAATGTACATTTTTTTTAATATATTGCTACTTTGACGAATCTAAGAAATAAAATCAATAAAATAGATAAAATGTTCAAACTTGCACTTAGGAATATTGACCCACTTGTGTAAATACATTGGCTCGGTTCTGGATGTGCTAAGTCCAGGAGTGATAGAGGAATAACAGATAGGTTGAGTTCTGTGAGTTTTCCAGGTGGTTGCAGTCTGATCTGTTGGGATAATGGAGTGCCTGCATCTTTGATAGTTAATTGTACTAGATTACTTGGCATTCAACCAACTGACTGGCCTGGGGACAGATCATTTTATTTAACAGCTCATCAGCAGTCCCTCACCAGCATGCCAGCAAGCAGAGATGATCACTGGTCTCTTAACGTTTGTAATATATGATGACATCAGAGTTTTTGTTTATCCAGTTGACCCACACAGGTAATTGCAGGAGACACAAAATGATAATAATCTCTTAGCAATATGTAACAAAAGGAAGATTGCAAACTAAAGATGAGTATTTACTTTAGCAATCTTATGAAGGCTAATATTAATTTGTAGATTAGCTTTATCATTTGGTTGTTTTACTGTGGATTATTTGGGACTAACTGCACATAGATTTTAAAGCTTCCGTTCTAAAAATATATCCCTTTAACTGATGTCTGCATATATATTTTCTTCTATGTAAACGTAAAAAGACTTTGAAGTGGTTGCGGGTGGTGGTTGTTGATACTGAATTAGGGGTCAGAAAAACATTCACTAAAATAATTCACTAGTCTTTTACTCATATTTTATTCATATTTATACTTAAAATATAGTCTACCTGCTATCTCTGTGTCATTTTATAGAAAAACAATAAACAAATACTTATGCGTACATGTTAAAGTGCTCCTGTATTGCAAATAATGTATTTAATTACGTTATTTGTTTATCTTTATGAACGTGTCTGGCCTGTTGTCAAGAGTGTGCATGCTTGCATACCTCTCAACTGTCCTGGGTTAGGCGAAATAGCAATGAAAGGGTAGTTGTGGAGAAAGGATTGGGCTATTGGCTGGTCTAGCGCTACCTAAGTGCTAATCCCGCTCCGGGGCTTTATTTCACCCCCGACATAATAACATAGCCACACCCCCTTCCGGGTACTATCCCAATTTGACAACCTCCAATGTTACTTGTCTCTGTATAAACCTGCTTTTAAGAATGCTGCATTGAATGTATTTATAACTGAGTTAGATTGGTTTTATGTAAGCAACTCTTTAATTTTTTTTATTATTTACATGGTAGAGTTAGATGAAGCTTTTTAGTGGGCTGAAGCAGCAATCATTATAATATCAGCTACATTAAAATTAGTCATCAATAAAAATATATTCATCTAAATTTGTACACAAAATTCCCAAATTACGGAATAATTCTTTGTTCCAAATGAATGTATTGGCGCACCTATCACGGTACAGTAAAACTTTTACAAATCACTTATCGTTCTTGTAGATTTTGCATCAACATTCCATTTGTTGTGGGAAACTTGCTGTGCTTTTCTGTTACAGCAGCACTGCATACATGTTCAGACATGGGCATGAAAGAGGTTCAGTGGAAATTTTGATATTTCTGGCCACTGGTCAATCTACGCCTCCAATATTCCAGCAGGTGGTGGCACTATGGGCCAATTAAGGTATCCTACCACCATTGTCGGTCCATAAGCATTACACAACTAGGTGGATCTTCATTGTTATTTTCAACTCCTTCTGCAGCATTGTCATCAAAATAGATTTGTTTAGATTGTGAATAGATTTTCTCTTTCCCCGGGGAAAAGATTTGGTGACAGTTTGGTCAATTTCATTATTACGGTCGTTACCACTGACATGAGGTTGTTGTGACTGACACAATTCTTCCCTATTTCCTTTACTTGATGTATGAATTACTGTTTGTGTTTGTGAAAACATTTCTAGGCAATGTGCAAGCAATGCCTCCCTTACAGATGCGGCATTGATTGGCTTAATTCTCCATTGGACGTTACTTGTTTGTCAAAGCTGTGATGAACTGGAATTGATTCATGAATTTATAAAATTTGTCTGTAGTTGAGGGGCTCACTGATGTCACTGATACCTCGTGAAGTATTGACAACATACTGATAAAGATTGGTACAGCTAACAAATAGGATGCTTCCACTGTATGCAGACAATAGGTTCTCCTTAACAGCCAACCTCTGAGAACGTGTTTGTTTACAGACAAATAAACATAAATTTTAATATATTTAGATTAATGCAGAGATTGGCGACCTGTTCTGAGGTTTTCGGTTACATAACATTTAGAGAATCACAGGATGTCTCTTATTAATGCAAAGAAGACAGGGATGACAGATCTATGAGAAAAAGAGTAACGCAGCCTGATATCGACTAAAGATGTTTCAAAGACCATGTTTTGTTTTGTTTTTCAACCAGCTCACCAGAAAATACTTTAGCCTCATGTCATACTTTCAATTCTAAAACAAGTCTAAACAAATGACAACATTATAGAGCCCAGTAAAGCATTTTTTTCTGTCATTACCACATTTGTTGCTTTCTTGATTGAATACAGGCTCTGTTTAATGAACAAGCGTCATCTGTCAGTTACACAAAATGGGGGAAGCCATTTTGTGGGCTGACCCTACGCTCAGCCAATCAATTCACTAAAAACTAGAGACATCACTGAGGAAGGAGGAGGTCACTGGTTACTTGTGAATAGATAAACTGAATATTGGTTCAGGACATGGAATAGCTGATCCACTGATTTTGCTTTAATAACAAGAGAGGTATATCTTTTGCATGTTTGATGAATGTACATTGAAGAGTTCTAGATTACATGCGTAAGTACTTTAAAGCTATGTTTTTGACCAATTGTTCCCAAAGATACTATCTACATCAAATTATTATACTTCCTTTATCCTATTGTTGCAATGAGACTTGTGCCACAGTATGTCATGTCAAAGTTACTCTCCATAGAGAGGTAATGTTGAAGTCATATCAATTTGAATGTTTTTCGACACTTGCGATGGGAATATTTTTGCATGTCATTATTTAAAATAAAAATTAATGTTAATAAATAGCTATCGGTTTCAGGACTTTGGCAGGGCTAAAAGGGTTAAGCAGCAGTACAAGAATGGCATAGACAGATATACTTGCTGTGCCCCAGTTCGATTCACAGTGTCTA
The DNA here is from genome assembly GCF_038048845.1 of Mixophyes fleayi. Taxonomy (NCBI): domain Eukaryota; kingdom Metazoa; phylum Chordata; class Amphibia; order Anura; family Limnodynastidae; genus Mixophyes; species Mixophyes fleayi. The sequence continues at coordinate 236,819,478 of NC_134406.1, read as the reverse complement.
CTGTTGCTTCAGACAAGTTATGTCACTTACTCTAAAAAGTGACATCAAAATACCATTATGATATTGTTATGAAAAAGTAATATTTGAAACCAAGAAAGTAGTATTAAAAAGAATTTTTAAAGTTTTCGAAAATATGTTTATATTGGCTTTTCATCCTCAATTTTAATTACTATTAAATGAATATAATATTGTGACCAAGTGTGACATTTATTGCTACGTAAATGAAAACATTCTATTTGTATTCTTTTTCCTTCCCCTGATGTTTTGCTTCCTTTCATTCTAGATTTTTATTTGAGGTTAATATCTATAATTATAACCAATCACAGCCCAGTATTCCCACAGCTACCTTTTAAATCCTCTCTGAGTTTTAAATTACTTTCCATCGGACCTCCAATGATATACCTGTTAACTAATTGGCACAAGCGTGGGCCTGCTGTGTATCTTTAGGAAAAACCTGTGTAGTGAAATACTTTATAATGCATGTTCTGTGGACTTTATAGCTATACGGAGGTTTTCATCTTAGTTCTTGGATTACCAACTTTATGAAAAAGAAAAGACTAATTTATTTTTTTAAAGTATTTTAAACACACACTAACATTATTTGGACCTAGGCCAGATTAAAAAAAAAAAAAAACCATCAGAACACATGTTACCAGTAACCACTATTGAGTTTAAAGTAAAAAAAAAATGTAATACTAAACTTTTTGGCACTGAAACTCTTGGCACGGTGTCAGAGATTCATAGCAGAGAGGTATAACTTTCCTCAAACATACATGCAGTCCTATTCATTAATGATTTATTTTACAATTAATAAATAGCTTTCTTATGTTCAGAAAAACTGCTGCCAAACTGTAGCAGAGCTGTACGAGAGATATATTAGATCTTGAAAAGGATTAATTGTTTGCAGTCCATGATACCTGTTAGGTGATAAAAATCAATGCAGTTTTTCCCTTGAATTTCTACTTCTAATATACTGTACATGAAAATTCCTAACAGAAAAACCCGCAAATAAGGTGATATGTATAAAAGAAATGACATGTAATTTCTTCTATTTAAGGAGAGAATCATCTTTAAGATAGCCACATAGAAAACCACATATGTTCTATGTACAGTAATTGCGCATTGTTGAGTATATGAATTGCAGCAAAGAAGAAAGCCACGCCTCTCACGCCTCTCTACCAGTCCTGGTCCTCATCTAGAGTGACCAGGGGGTAATTTCCCTCCAATCACCCCTGTGCTGGCACTCCCACTTCTACTTTAATCTCAAGTCTTCAAAAGTAGCCACTGGGTGAAACATGTATGGTACCAAGCTCAATGAAAGGATTACCCTTCCATTGGACACTATTATTAATATATTGCATTACAATGGAGTGTAGTGTATGTGTGGGTACAGTAATGTTTATATGAAAATAGACCTCAGTTAAACTATGTGTACACACATTTTTCAATGCACGCTAAAACACATGTATACCGCATATAAATTCAATATTCCACAGAGACTGCATTGACTAAGATTGTCAATGATTTGATCACAGCTTAAACCCAGGGTTTCCCAAACCCAGTCCTCAGGGCTTCCCAACAGTGCAGGTTTTCTGGATCACATGTGACATAATTAGGACCACCTGTGGATCTATTACAATGTGTCAGTCAGTAATGAATACACCTGTGCTCCAGCAAGGAGATATGGAAAACCTGCACTGTTGGGGAGCCCTGAGGACTGGGTTTGGGAAACCCTGGCTTAAACCAATGGCTGTTACTCTCTTCCAATTCTCCTGGATCTCTGTGCTGCAGTCAACACTGTTGACCACTCTCTTCTCATACAAACGCTACAATTCCTAGGTCTTCAAGACACTGTCCTAACCTGGTTCTCATCCTACCTTTCTAATCGCTCTTTAATGTTAATTTCTCTGGATCCACCTCTGCTCCGCTTCCTTTATCAGTTGGAGTACCATAAGGCGCAGTACTAGGTCCTCTGATCTTCTCTATCTATAACACTTCTCTTGGAAAACTACTAAGCTCCTTTGGATTTCATTATAATCTCCATGCGGATGGTACCGATACCCAAATTTATCTATCCTCTCCTGATCTCTTGCCTTCTGTATTGTCCTACGTTACTGACTGTCTTTCTGCTATTTCTTTTTGGATGTCCTCTTGCAAACTCAATCTTTCAAATACAGAGTTATTAATATCACCACCCACTAACAAAAGTTAACTACCAGACCTTTCTAATTCTGTTGACAACATGACCTTAAATCCCACCCCGCAATATTGCTGCCTAGATGTGATCCTTGACTCAGAACTATCCATTGTTCCCCACATCGACTCTATATCTACATCCTGTTGCATGCATCTAAAAAACATTTACGCATATATTTCACACAAGACACTGCAAAAACTTTAATTCATCCACTCATCATCTCCCACATTGCAATTTCCTCCTTACTAGTCTTCCCCTAATCAGACTCTCACTCCTACGATCTATTTTGCACGCAGTGGCTATACTGATTTTCCTTGCAAATTGTGCTTCCTCTGCTGAGCCACTCTGTCAGTCTCTACATTGGTTGCCTGTTTTTTACAGAATCCAATATAAAATACTTCTACTAATGTACAAGGCCATCAACAAAACTGCACCTACATACATCTCCTCACTTGTCTCAAAATCTGTCCAACTCAACAACTCCTTTCTGTACAAGATCTGCGTCTCTCATTCACTCTCATCAATTCCTTCCATTCTCGGTTACAGAACTTTTTTCGGGCTGCACCCACTTTATGGAATTCCCTCCCTCACACAATAAGACTTTCCTCTGGTCTAAAAACCAACAAGCATTCTCTGAAAACTCTTCTCTTCAGACAAGCTTATAATATTCCTCAACCACCATCTTAACCTCAATAGGTTATATTATCACCACCCTTTACATAATTCACACAAGACAACAACCCTCTGACCCACTGACCAACATTTCTGTGTGACTGGATCATATACCATACTAATCACTTTTTACTTATGCAATCTGCCTGGACCGAAATGCAATATGTAGATTTAACCTCATGTATCTGACTCCCACTGACCTATAGATTGTAAGCTTGCGAGCAGGACCTTCTCACCTCTTTGTCTGTTTTACCCAGTATTGTTTATTACTGTATTTGTCCCCAATTGTAAAGCGCTACGGAATTTGCTGGCGCTATATAAATAAATGTTGATGATGATGATATAAACCACATAGGATTTATTTACCATGTATGGGCGTTTAATATGCCTTTCACATACATTCACAAGCGTCTTTAAGCTGCGTTTTTTAAACATGCGTCTGACACAAAACGGGAAAATGTTATCTTGTACAGACCAATCACATGTGGAAACGCATCTGTAAATGGTTTTTAACCTATTCTAGTTCCATTTACAATGCGCTCCTATTGAGATGAATGTAAGTATTCAGTTGCTTCAATGTTCATCAGAAACACTAAACTAAAACTAGAAGCATTACACTAGAGCATTTATGCACTAGAGCGTTGCACTAGAGCATTTATGCACTAGAGCGTTGCACTAGAGCATTTATGCACTAGAGCGTTGCACTAGAGCATTTATGCACTAGAGCGTTGCACTAGAGCATTTATGCACTAGAGCGTTGCACTAGAGCATTTATGCACTAGAGCGTTGCACTAGAGCATTTATGCACTAGAATGTTGCGCTCTAGTGCATAAATGCACTAGAGCGCAACGCAAGTTATACGCACATATTAGCGGTAATATGTACAGTTTTCATTTAATACAATGAACTTTATTTTCACATCCACTTAACTTGCGTTGGAAACATCTTAAACACAGATTTTTAACTGGTTTATAAGGAGGGCATCTTTTCCCTTCAAACACAATTTTATAGGTGACCTTTATAATTATATAAAAGTGTTACAAAAGTAATAATTGAACGGTAGAGTAACTTGACGAAACATCACAACTGTATACAATCACTCCTGCTTTCAGCAAGGAGAGTTGTTCTACTTTAAAATAGCTTATAAATCACAGGAAACATTAAATAGAACAGGAAAGAGAGCCTATTAAACATCCCAATTAATAACTGAATGTTATTAGAAAATATACAGCTGGAAGCCCGAAAGCTAAAATATTTTCATGCCGTATGTATGTGATACAAAGTGATTTCCTTACAATCTACACAAGATTAATTATACATCATTATATATGTAGAAATGTAGGGTGAATCAAATTTACAATCTCAACATTTTTTTCCCTGTCTAAAGACATTATTTTTAATACTAGTTTTGATTGAAACAGCTGGAGGGAACTTTGCATTCTGTACCTGAAAGACCAGTTAGATAAATGAGTTAAGACTGCAATTATTCCGTGAAAAAAACTGTTTTGAAACCAACCTTTTTAATTAAGTGTAAAATACATCACCCAGATGTATGTTATGTTTCTCTATTCTATTGAAAACCTAATGCATCTGGAAAAATTAATTATGGATTTATTTGGTAATTTGAGGAAATGCAGCTTCAAGCAACAAAAAATCTCTTTGAGTTATTTTCTTCTACAAATTTATTCTTTAACTGTATGTCTACTGCTAGTAAGCTTTATCAATGTGCTAGGACAAGTTCACCAATTGTGGTGTATCTTCAATAACTGCTCAGCTATAAGCTAGTAATAGTGCAATATCTAGATTGTAAGCACTTATTTATTATAGGGAAGAGGGGTTTATTATAGGGAAGAGGGGAATTGTATTGTACCCTAAACATTTCACCGGAAATCACCAGATCACTGGGGAATCTCATCCATGGCTTTGGAAAGAATATTATTTACGTCTATTAAGATTAGACAACTGGTAATCCACATTTATAAAGCAGCTTCCTAAGCCAATGATGTAACCACTGGGATTTTAGACAAATACACAAATATCCACCAACAGACAGCCTGTTTAGTCCTTGTTAAAACTCCTCAGTGTAGGATAGGATTTTCTGGTCTTCATGTGAAGTGCTATAGAGACAGATTCAGTGAATCAATGAGAAATAGCTGAATGGAAAAGACATTGAGTCAAAAGGCTGCCATGTAAATTACATTGCCCAGAAGTCGATTTTCCTTATAGGAGTAGCTTAATTGCAAAGGCCTAAAGTAACACAGTAGCCAGGGGTACAGCTGCCATAGGGCCCACAGTTGGGAGAAGGTTTCTCCATGTGTTTATGTGTTTTTGTTTTTACCCTTGGGCACAAGTTGTGGGCCCTTCCAAAAGTTTGTTATGCAGCCCACTTATGTTGAGTTATGCCCTGTTAACTGCATACTGCCCCAAGAGAAATGTCTCTAACTCCTCATGGTATCAGTAGGGCTTACGCACTCTCTCCTGTCCCTTTGATTTCGAGCCAGAGTGGGGTTTGCCCTTCAAAGCATAGTTGTGACCTTTTGTCCTTGAGGATATCTCACTGTAGGTTGTTCATTATGATTAGTCCTTTTTTTTTTAGGATAGGCAATGTTTGTTTCTACAATTTTGACAAGCCTCACTTCTCCCGTGCTGAATGAAGTCACTAAACATAATGGGAAACTAGTAGCATAAACCATTAAAAGTGCCAAGGCAGTTCTATTCTCATCTGTGCTTCATGCCTGGGACCACGACCCTATATCTGAAATAAAACACTGAAACTCAACTGAATCACACTGTTACCAATGCACATGTGTATATAAGTAGCGTGTAAAATAATGTTTTTACTGAAAATAATCCTAATGAAATCTATGTTCTAAATTTAAAATACAATTAAAAAGATCATTCAATGAAAATCTACTTGCAACAATCCCAAAAATATTGAGCCTGGGGCCTAAAGGATACATTACATTATTAAAAGCGTCTGAAAATACAGTTTAAATTGAAGATATCTGACCATGGCTAAGTGATTACTGAATGTGATACTGTAAACTACAGTAAACTTGCAAAAATACAAAGCAAGTTTAATATATATAAAGATATTAGATAAGCACTCACCAAATACATGAATTAATCTAAGCACACATATATATCTCAATCTATCTATCTATATCTATATCTATATATATATATATAAATATATATCTATCTATATCTATATATATATATATATATATATATATATATATACACACACACACATATATATATATATATATATATATATATATATATCTATATCTATATCTATATATATATATATACATATCTATATATATATATATATATATATATATATATATATATATCTATATATATATATATACACACACACACATATACATTATCAAGTAATAAGAAAAAATCTCTATTTGAAATATGTATCCTGTAAGACACAGATGATAAGGATTTTACTTTAGGGTTGTTAATAACTAAGGTAAAGATGAGCTCTCACCAGCATAAAAAACTAAATTGTGGAGATTAAAATATGTAAACATAAAATGGACATTTTCCATTTGCATATTATATTTCTCTTAAACTTGATGTTGAAGATTAAGGGTCAACGCTAAATCCTTACTATCCTAATCCTTAACATTACAAAGACAGCCATGAGTGCACGTCTGCTGTACTAAATTACCTAGAAAGAAAGCAAATTCCGGATGAAAAGGGAAGCATATTTATATTATAGTGATTTAAAATCTGTCGCCTAAACACATCTTCCCCTGTCTATCCATTGACCTAAATTGCACACTAAAAGCTTGCATGTCTGAAAATGGGCAGCTAACAATCTGAGACAATCCAGAGATTCTTTGCGTATGCAGAAACAATGCCAACAGATTTTCTGGCTACAGTAAACATTGTCTAGTTCATATTTTGCAGAACCGAGCAGAGGCCCATAAAATAGACATTCTCCTATGTAAAAATAGCTAATTGTTCAATGACTAATCTTGCAAGCTTGGGAAGGAAATGAAGCCTTATAACCATTTTCATATTATTAAAAATTAAAGTTTCCATTCTAACAACTTTACCTAACATTTATTTGCTTATTTAAAAGTTTACTCCCTTTATATTGTCTTTTATATACTTCTCCATACCCTCCTGCTAATTTTACTGTATACATTGCATTATCTTTCTAGCATTCGTATGCTTTTGACACATATATTTCTATAATCAGACAAGCTTATTTTAGTTGCTCTAAAACATGGCCTAGTTCAGTCATGATCTTTTTATTATAAACATTGATTCCTCCAGAATCAAATGCAAATTACTTACCCTTACCTACAAAGCCCTCAACAACACTACCCCTGCATACATCTCAAATCTCATATCAATACACTCTCCCTCCAGCCCTCTTAGATCTACCACTGACCTGCGCCTTGTCTCGTCTCTGGTAACCACCGTTCACTCCCACCTACAAGACTTCTCCTGTGCTGCTCCCCACTTCTGGAGTTCCCTACCACGCTCAATCAGGCTTTCCCACAGCCTTCAAATCTTTAGATGCTCTTTGGAAATCCATCTATCCTCGATAACACTATTCACACTAATGCATCCTCACAACTATCCCAATCTCCACTCCAAGCCACACTCGCTCCTCTTGTTTCAGCTGTGCCCTCTTCCACTTAGAATGTAAGCTCTCTAATGAGCAGGGTCCTTCATACCCTTTGTTTTCATGTCTGCATTTATTTTGTTCACTTTGTATGTCCCTGTTTTATGTATATACTGTTTTCCCTACTGTACGACGCTGCGGAGCACTGTAGCGCCTTACAAGTCTACGATAAAAATAATAATTATAATAATAATAATAATAATAATAATAATAACATTTGTGTCCAGAGAGTGGCACTGTGTCATATTACAAGGCAGCAAAGAAAATACCCCTAAACAAGAGCAATACAATATGCAAATAAGATTCTACTATGACTTACTGTTGTGCATTTCACTTTACGACATAAAAAGAGGTATATGACACAAGTGGACAGGGTCCGTTTGTTAAGTACAAAAAAGTAGATATTTCTGTAACTTACTTAGGATAACAATATTTAAAGAGTTACTGTACTTTTTCCTCCAATTAGGATCAATCATTAGTGATTGTTTACTTGTCACTATAGCGACGAGCCTAGCATTTTAATATAAGCTATTATAGTTGAAAACCTGGTGATATCTCAGCTACAAAAAATGTGCATGACCTAATGGTTTAATTTTTAATAATGCTATTAAATAATCATTCGCACTTTGCCATTAAGAATTTAAAAATTGCAGACTGAGTAGAAAAAAAATTACATTCATTTAGAATCTGTTTTACTCATTATACAGTGTATTTATGTAGCCACAAGCTAACAAGTTAAAACTTGTTAACTTTCAAAACACATTTTGCTAGTAAAGTATAGTTTATTCATTGTCTGTGAATATTTTCTAGAAGGTTTAATCCAACATCGTCATTTTTATTAATATCCCTGACAAATGACTTGACTGCATCTCACCTACCAACTCCCAACTTTGAAACGCGGGAATCGGGACAGGGGGCGTGACCATATAGTGCCTAACACTTTTGAAGCGCTAGTCTGCATCTTAAACCACTCCCCTTTCCTCCTAACGCCACTGACGTGCACACCAGTAGCAGGTGTGCATAGCATCCGTTCAACACTGCTCCGTTATGCAGAGCAACAGTGAAAGGAACTTCCTACACAGAAGAGAAAGATGTTCCAATCAGCCCAGGTACAAGAATAACACTGTATGTTGCCCAACTCTTAAGCCGAGTCAGAGCATTTCCATGCAGGGTACGCTGGTTTTCTGTGCTCTCTCTCGTGCAAAAGGCACTGTGTAAAAAAGTGATAGTTTCCCTGTGAACATTTAATTGGCCCAATAATATGTATCATATTTCTGTTTATATTTGTCTAATGGTAATGTAAAAAGAGAAGGTATAATAACATTCCTGTTGCAGAAAGTTTCTTAGCATCTATAATGGTGTTACCAAGTCTGTTTCTACAGCTAAACCGGCACAGAAAGCCAATTTTTTTTCTGTCCCATAATTCCCATATGTACAAATTCCCCCTGTCAATAACAATGACAACATCCACAATTTGGGAGCATGGGCTAGCGACAGTGGCCTGGTCTGACATTAATACAGCATGCACAGCTACGAACATCATAAAATGATTGCTAGAGTTAAGCTGGGTACACACTACAGAATTTTCCACCAACTTTTTATGGCAATCGATTTTACATCCGGTCGATGGTCCGATCGCTCGGTCCATGGGCTGCATACACACTAGCCTTGTTTTAGATGATAAAAGGAAGAGTGGCCGTCCCATTAGCGACTTTTTACAGCCATGTTGTCGTAAGCAATGATTTTAATTTCGTACTCACTGAAGCAACATCGGTCGGATCGGTCTGAAATGTATACACACTACACAACGGAAAGGAGATTGGAACGAAAATATTGAACAGTACGACCAACCAAATGAGCTGACAATCATCCATTTGGGGATACTTTCGACCATCATGTCACTACACACACTGACCTGACATCGAATGAGCGGTCGTATGTCAGCTGGTTGATCCGATTATTGGACAAAAACCCTGTAGTGTGTACCCAGCTTTAGTTTGTGGAGAGTAGCCGATACTATTATTCAAAAATATACTAATAAGGCTTAAAGAAAAAGAACAGAAAATGATATTTAAATCTAACATGCATAAAAAGATTAATTATATTGTGCGTATATCTGGGGAAAATCTATAAAACCTGGGATATTCCCTGGAAATTATGGACTGTTAACAACTATAGTCATGGTTATGTTCAAAGGCCAGGAAAGAAAGCAGACAAGGGGAAGGCCTCTAACGTTGCTTCTGGCCTCTGTAAGGGCATAGATTCAACCTATGCCTAGAATGTGTATCTCCCTGTACTAGAAACCTTGTTAAGGGCTAGAGGACCTTTAATTTTTATCACATGTATTTATGAATGTTTCAGTTTTTCTTTCCACAGTAAAACATTTTGTATGTTAAGTTAGTTGCCCTTAAAAGCATCAGCCTTGTGCTAATGAGACATTGGATTTTAATTTGTGTCCAAACAAATGTTGTTTAGCTTTCCCTGATGAGTGTGTTTATGCAATAGACCCTGTGCCAGGTATGTATCACAGTATGTGCTCATTTTACTGGAATGTGAAAGTATATTCCTGGAGCCTGGGTTTACTTCACAGCTTCTAATTTTGGCTGTGTCACAATTAACATAGAGGCTCGAAAGATTCCTTTTAGATAACTAGCAATTAGACAATTAACTCAGTAATAGAATATGCACAGGTGGCCGGGCAGATGGATTTCACAAACATTAAAATCACGGTTAAAATGGGCCTTAGATTGATACAGGTTGTATTAACTAGAGCCCTGCCGTGAATAATGCTGTATATTTTTACAAATAGACTGATAATGCTAAAATTAGACAGCAAGACCAACTTCAATCAGCAACATTGAAACTATATATATATATATATATATATATATATATCATCTATTTATTTATATAGCACCACCAATTCCGCAGCGTTGCACAGAGAACTCATTCACATCAGTCCCTGCCCCATTGGAGCTTACAATATAAATCCCCCTAACATACACACACAAAGACCAAGAGAGACTAAGGGCAATTTAATAGCAGCCAATTAACCTACTAGCATGTTTTTGGAGTGTGGGAGGAAACTAGAGCACCCGGAGGAAACCCACCCACGCAAACATGGGGAGAACATACAAACTCCACACAGATAAGGCCATGGTCGGGAATCTAACTCATGACCCCAGTGCTGTGAGGCAGAAGTGCTAACCACTAAGCCACTGTTCTGACCATATATATATATATATATATATATATATATATATATACACACACTCAAACACAAATATACTGCATAGCACTGCATTATTTCCCTGGAATGTGGCCAGTTTTTACACAGCGAATAGGTGGCATACAGGCCTGCTAGGAGAGGGTGAGTGACAACATAATAGTAAAGAAGATCAATAAACTAACTGGCATCGACTATTATCTAAGCAGCTAAAAATATCATTATTTCTGGCCACTTTGTGCGTTCAATTGATTTCAAACTTGCTTTTAAATAAAAGGGAGCTGTATTGTCAAAGCACCAAACTTCCACAGAATATGCTCCAGCATTGTTATGCTATATATCTTTAGCCAGTGATAAAACACATTGGGCCTGAGTCATTAAGGAAGGTAAGGCTAAAAAGGAGTAAATCTTCTCCGGGGTAGACCATGTTACAAAGCAAGGGGTGCAAATTAATGTTTTATTTTGCAGGTAAGAAAAACACTGGCTGTTATTTCGTGTAGCACACAAATACTTGATAGCGTTATTTTTACACTGAAATTTAAAGTGATACTAGGACATGCCCAAACCCAACTATAAATCTGTTCCCACATTTTAAATGTACCTCCACCCTCCAAATGCAGCACAGTTTTGCCCAGGTGCAAAGTTACTCTTTTTTATGCTTTGCTCTGCTTGACTCAGACCCATTGTGTTTGCATGATGCTCTGTGCGATGTTGACAGATTGATCTAACAAAAAGATGCAGATTGTTTCAACTGAAACAGGTATAAAAAAAAATGTAAGTTGGAATAAACACTCTACTAGTTGTACAACAACAAATAGGTGATAATATATTGTCAACATTTATAGAAACACTAAATAAGCCTCTAGTATTAACCGTTACAATAAATAAATGAGTATAAGGACACTTATATGGGCAGCACGGTGGCATAGTGGTAGCACTTCTGCCTTACAGCACTGGGGTCATGAGTTCAATTCCCAACCATGGCCTTATCTGTGTGGAGTTTGTATGTTCTCCCTGTGTTTGCGTGGGTTTCCTCCGGGTGCTCCAGTTTCCTCCCACTCTCCAAAAAAAACATACTAGTAGGTTAATTGGCTACTATCAAAATTGACCCTAGTCTCTACCTGTCTGTCTGTCTCCCTCTCTGTCTGTGTGTATGTTAGAGAATTTAGACTATAAGCTCCAGTGGGGCAGGGACTGATGTGAGTGAGTTCTCTGTACAGCGCTGCGGAATCAGTGGCGCTATATAAATAAATGGTGATGATGATAAGGAGATAAAAATAATACTTTAAATTATTTACAATTGTTGAGCCAAGTTCACACCTTGTTCATAAATTCAGAATTGTTCATTACTTGGGTAAGACATTCAAAGACTGGTGCAATATATGTTTTAGTGTTTTAACCTAACAATTAGACTTTTGTGATGAATTTCTATTGGATTCTTATACAGAGCCATCTGCTTGTGTTTGAGCATGAAGCTTGCACCCAAAAACTAATGGCTATGTCACAAGATATATTTAATAGCAAATGTAACAATCCAGGGAATTTTAATTTGTATATTTAGGATATCATCACCTAGATTATCCTTGCACAGAAAAGATCATTAGAATAAGGGGATATATCACATCACAAAAAATCCAATCTATTTATTTAGACTTTAGTTCTTGTGTGTACAATTTACCCTAAAAGATGAGGTGAGGCTGCAAGTACCCTTTCCCCCAAAATTCTAAGAATACTATTGAATTAATGGTGTTTCCTGGCAAAAACATTGTTATTATAAGCTACTAGTTTCAAGATTTCAGTGTGACTGGTAGTTTATCCCAGGAGACCCTGTCAGTCCTTAATAAAAAATCAACTATTATTTTTATTGTGTTTGCTTTTACCTAGATACATTGTAAATTGATACCTTAACATTCTACTGAGAGAAGTCTGAACATTGCTGTAAGGATTAAGTTAATTTCTGGTGCATATATTCATGGTCTGAGTCATTAGGAAGTAGGATATTAAAATCTGCTAGTGGTAGCTCATTTGTGATTTTAAGTTTGAGAGCTGCTCTCTACACTAGGCCCTAAGTTGCTATGGACGACAAGTTCATAGGGCAGATTTACTGAAACTACTAAAAAGAAAAAGAGAATGTGTTGCCCGTAGCAACCAATCAGATTCTAGCAATCGTATTCTAGAATGTGCTAAATAAATGTTACTAGAATCTGATTGTTTACTATGGGCAACACCTCCACTCTTCTTTTTAGAAGTTCTAGTAAATCTACACCCATGTTTATGCCGTCCATTCTGAGAAGTACAAGAAAAGGTTTAGTCTACATACCAGAATCTACTCTCTTCTGCTTTGAGGATTACGTTCATTTTACCCATTTTGTTCTCAGAGAAAATCTATTTAGTCTGTTTTTGGAAATAGAAAAGTCCAGCATTAGAAGATCTGTGAAGTCTGTCTCAATGATGGTCGAATTTAACCCCTGCAGGTACTTTTACAGATCACAAATGCATTAAAAAAAAGATTATAGATTAGATGTTATAGTGATGCAATTATGTCCCATAGCTGCACACCAAGGGCCTGAGTCATTAAGGAAAGTAAGGCAAAAAAATGAGTAAATGTTCTCCAGGACAAACCATGTTACAGTGCAAGGGGTGCAAATTAGTTTATTATTTTGCACATAGGTTAAATACTGGCTGTTTTTTCATGTAGCACACAAATACTTGATACCTTTATTTTTACACTGAACTTTAATGTTGATGTAGGACACGTCCTACTCCAACTATAAATCTGTCCCCACATTTTAAATTCATCTCCCCCTCCAAAGCAGCATGGTCTTGCCCAGGTGCAAAGTTACTCCTTTTTTTTATTCTTTGCTCTTGTTAATGACTCAGGCCCCAAGTTTGTAATAAAATATAAAATTACGACTCTGATAATGGTAATTAGATAATAGATCCAGGTGTTTAGTGTAACTGGTCAGTACAGGTTATATTCTTTGAAAACAATAAACAATACCTAAGACCTCAGTTCACTACACAACTATTGTCAAATATTATTCATTAACATAGCAATAGAGCCCAGTAGCTACATTTAGTGTGATGGAGATGACTTTGCAATGAAATCATTTAAGTAATCAGGATTATATGCTAAGCTTCTACCGCTTTAAAATTAGCAACATGACTGAAAGGTTAATAATGGTGAAATCAGCCTAAACTTGACGCACCTTTTTCGAATAAAGCTATTTTTAAAGCTTTCTGGTATTTGGACAACATTACACGGTTTGTATAAATTCTTCATGTCCCAAGCAGAAGTTTCGAATGTGCATAAAAGGCTTTAATTGTGGTTTCAAGCAGAGATTCTGGTTTATATCATGCTTCCTTAAGTATCAGATAGACCGAATGTCCCCTTCTGACCATGAAAACACAAATTAAATAAGTGCAAAGTGAATTACAGGGCAGACGTTTTCTTCATAATGCTTGTAGTGTGACAAAACCACAGACAAAGCGAAGCAGACATGTAAAATCTACTGCTTATGGCCCAAGTATTATTCAGTTCTCCCCAAGAGCTTGAGAGACAGGGAAATAATTGAATTGTTTACTCCATGAACAAGGAATTTAGAAAGTGCCCCTATGCTGTTCACTGAAGAGAGGAGAAGTGAATGAGAAGGGGACTAAGAGAACAATAGTGTGTGTTGTATTTACTATGTCTGTTCATACTAATAATAAAGCGTATATACATTTGTGTGATGATTGGGTAACATTTTAGCATATGTACGGTCAATTTGGCAAATTTGGTAATTTATATGCTGGGCAGCACGGTGGCTAAGTGGTTAGCACTTCTGCCTTACAGCACTGGGGTCATGAGTTCAATTCCCAACCGCGGCCTTATCTGTGAAGAGTTTGTATGTTCTCCCCGTGTTTGCGTGGGTTTCCTCCGGGTGCTCCGGTTTCCTCCCACACTCCAAAAACATACTGGTAGGTTAATTGGCTGCTGACAAATTGACCCTAGTCTGTGTTTGTCTGCGTGTCTCTCTGTCTGCGTGTGTGTATTAGGGAATTTAGACTGTAAGCCCCAATGGGGCAGGGACTGATGTGAGTGAGTTCTCTATACAGCGCTGCGGAATTAGTGGTGCTATAGAAATAAATGGTGATGATGATGATGATTGCTACCAAATATGTATCAGCAGTTTGATTGCGAGTATGAATGAAATGATTAAATGTTCTGAAATGAAAAGGGGAGATTGGCTGAAGCTACATGAGCCAGCTCTTGTGGATGCACCTCCAATATTTGTGGTGCCACTGCCATGTCTGTGCATGCATTGTTAAGTCATATGGGGGGGATAAGCGGATGAGAGCACCCTCAATCATTTTTAAAAATTGGCTTCTATGGCTGAAGCCGTGTCACAATGTGGCATCCGCATTTGATTTTAGTGGGGTAAAGGGTTTATCGTTTTTCTTGATGGGGTAGGATGTTGCTCTAATGCAGTGATGGCTAACCTGTAACACTCCAAGTGTTGTGAAACTACAAGCCCCAACATGCTTTGCCAGCTATCAGCTAGTTATCTACTGGCAAAGCATGTTGGGGCTTGTAGTTTCACAACACCTGGAGTGTCACAGGTTAGCCATCTGTGCTCTAATGTGAACAACTCCTTTAAGCTGAAAAAGAGTGTGGTTAGGGTAGTGACAGGCTTAGAAGGCTTGGCAGTGTAGTTACAGGAAGAAAGAGTCAGTATGTGGAATACTTCAATAGATTTACTATTATAGTAAAAATAGCATCATTCTATTTCAGCTACCATTTACATTTCTCTCTGTAGTAAAATCAATGTAGAACTATGCTTTTACGTCACTATTATAAGATCTACCACTGATCATCATCATCAGCAGGTATATATGTAGCGCCACTAATTCCGCAGCGCTGTACAGAGAACTCGCTTACATCAGTCCCTGAACCATTGGAGCTTACAGTCTAAATTCCCTAACATACACTGATGAAGAAGATAAACACAAACAGGGTAGAAAATTAGGCTTTTGTCAAGAAAAAAACATTGTTGCAGTTCGACCAATATGCCATAAGTCATTTGTCAACTGTGAATGGCTGGATGCCAGATTTAAAGATTTGTAGGTCTTTTTCAGTAAATATTTGTGGATGGTGGAAGTAAGCCTTAAAAACAAACCTTGGCAGACTGGATAAAACACGTCACACAGTTTAGTAAATGAACCTATAAGTGAGGGAGGCCGAGTCCTGTATGTACAGTTAGGAATACAGAGAGTGGATTTCATAGAAGCCAAATTGAGAAGCAGTGGAAAAGCTTCCTCTTGTACAGGCTGATGTATTACAATTTTACAGAAATTAAAAACATCCATTAAAAGAAATGGTCTCTCTGAAATAATATATTTATACTAAATTACCTTTCACATTTACCTTTAATGGATCCTATTTTCAAAGGAGTTTTTGCCATTGGCAAGATTTGAAAGGGGAATTTAGAAAGAGGGGGAAAACGTGAATATGATTTCTATCATCCCAGCCAGTCCTTTGTTTAAAATATTTTTTAAATTAACAAATATTAACCCTTTGGGGCATTCTGGATCACATATGGTTCCTGTGACCTTAGTAATTAGTTCTCTTCAATGAGTCTATTGCATTCTGGCAAACACAAAGCTAAGCAGTTAACGGGTAACAAAAAGTGTCTCATTGAACAAAAAAAATGGAAATAAACAGACTGAGAAGTTGGGCATAGGGAATGCAGGAAAATACTAATATATAATTTACCGATTTAAATATCTTGCTTTTGTGTTTTCTTTTTCACTGACCCTAAATAAACAGGGTATGGAAGTAATAGGCAGAATATTAGAGCTAAGTAAATGTTGTTATTCATAGATACCACTGATAATGTTGGTTATTTGGGTATTCGAGCACCAATGTTGTCCTTGGTGGTACATGGCATTGCCATGCTTTGAAATAATGCAGCTTTGGGAAAAATAAAGGGTACTAAAATAAAGGGGGCTTAGTCAATTACAATTCGCATCTGCGATTCCTCGGTTCCCGGTACTGCAACATCGCGTATTTCAATCCGCGATGTTGCGGTACTGTAATGACACTTTACAGGCGCCGCCACGTGTAGTCGCAGCCGCTGATCCTAATTGAATATGCCCCAAAGTGTCTTGCTTAGAAAAGGCAATAGTTTGGAGTTGCATCACACAAATGTATAAATATGTGAAAAGCGAACAGTACAGTATTACCCTGAAGCTTACTCTCCCAGGTAGGGGTGTCTTATTTAGGAATAAAGGGTCTAAGGGTGAAGGTGCTCACACATGGGCCGATCCCACTTCTTGAGCCGAGAGCCGAGTGACAGGATCAATATTCCAGTTGGCTATATGTGTTGGTTAATTCCAGCTTCATTTAGATCTGTCCATAACCAGGGGAGGGGGGGGGGGTGATTCTGCATAACCACGCCCCTTCTTCAATCTGATTGGTTGGTTCAGATTGGCCTCTCCACCACAATTTAATGGGATGGCTGCGGATCGCCCCTCTCTGGATCCGCCAGTGCCATACACACAGGCCAATATCGGTCATCTTCTGTCTGCATTTTCTGACATGCCTGAAACTGACCCTTTATATTACACAGTTTGTGGCCACTCACTAAATGGGAAGCTTAAATACAATCTAACATTGTTTTTTATTTTCTTAACTTTGGGATTTTAGAAATAATTTGTAACAACTGAACCAGTTAACTATGTGAGTCCACCGGTGCACGACTAATGTAACACCAAAACCCAACCTGATGAGGCTACTTTAAAATAAAAAAGATAAAACCTGTAATATACAGACATTTACTTTTAGCTTTTATTTGAGTGCCAATAATTGATCTCTCTATTTTCAGCCAGAAACACAGTCACCCTACAGTCCTGATGTTGGTACAGTTTTTTTATAATATATAATATAATATATACTTAGATCATCTTAGAGGTTCCCTAACAACAGGGGCCATAGATGGCCGCTACCAGACAATATAAAATCTATATAAAGTCTTCTGCGCTACGTATCTGACAAATAGAACAGACTGATACAGTAAAAGTTAAAATATGTTGCACTCTGCAATTTTGTCACTAGATTCCCAGAATCATTTAGCAAAAGGAGGCATCACATTCAAGTGAGAATTCATGAGCATAATCTTGGAAAAGTAAGTAGAAGTCCTATAAGGTCTATTTCATGGTATTAGGGATTAGTGCTGGAAGGCTGATCCTTCTGAGCCGTAAGGGAGGTGGTGCTGTCTCTCATTTGAAATCCTGGCCAGCACAGAAACAGGAGGTTAAATGGGTGCCCTGCTCTGTAATCAAATATCACAAGCTCTACTTATCTATTCAATAAACAACAAACGTGAAAAATCAATTAGGAAGCAAATGGCTGCATTGGAAATATTTCTTCACAGATAGAAAATGTTTTCTGTGACATAACAGTTGCAATTCTAGCAAACTATGAAATCCATAAAATAATACTGTTATTGAGTAAATGAAGCATAATATTAATTTTCCATTGACAACTCTCTTTAAAGGGCTCGGATCGCAAATAACTATAATATAAATAAACTTTTATTTCTGATGAACTAATCTTTACAATCTCTTTAGAAACAAACCCAAATAAGGACTGAAACAGTCTTTGTACCATTATAATGTGCCGATCTTGTTGTTATATCAGTGATGTTAGCAGTTCCTAGTGAATTGATAGGCTGAATTGTGTGTGTGTGTGTGTGTGTGTGTGTGTGTGTGTACATTAGGGAATTTAGACTGTAAGCTCCAATGGGGCAGGGACTGATGTGAATGAGTTTTCTGTACAGTGCTGCGGAATCAGTGACGCTATATAAATAAATGGTGATGATGATGATGAATATTGGTTCCGCCCATAAAATAGTAGGTGACTGGTAGATGAGGTCATACCTCCCAACATGTCTACCCCTGGCAGTGGGATAGGGGGTGTGGCCACCTCACAATGGGGGAGTGAGTCAGTCATAGAACTGCGACATGATGGCAGCAATGAATGGACTAATCGTCAACAAAGCAGCACTGTGGCACAGTGGTCAGAATTGCTGTCTCCCAGCTCCCCGGTCATGGGTTTGATTCTGACCAGGGCCCTATCTGTGTGGTGTTTGTATGGTATGTGTGTGTGTGTTAGGAAATTAATTACCATAATAATAATTATTATATTTCAAAAACTGCAAAATATATTTTTCCATAAATTTCTACATATAAAAACAAATGAACACGGAGGTACTAAATAATAGGATTTGCCTTTTGTTAGGGTTAGGATGGGCTATAAGGGGGTGACAGAAAAGTTTGTATTAAGGTAAACTGCAGAGTAAATAAGAATTATTTTTTTACAAGAATATTACAATTAAAAAATAGTCAGTTCATAAAAAAACAAGTGATAAAAAAGTAAATAAAAAAGGATCGAAAATACAAATAAGAGCAGCACACAACTATTTCTATGTTACCCCTTAAGAGAGCTGTCAGGGCATGTGCCTACTTGGTGACTAAGGCTATATCTTTAAAAAAAAGATGATTTTTATACATATTTTAATTTATGCATATTAATATTATATATAGTAAACTAAAATGAAGAAGTTGCATACTGTGTCTAAAACATTCGTAAGACCGGTTAAATAAAGTAATAAGCCACAGAAAAAAAATGCAATAAGGTGGTAACCATCTTTTTTTTTTTTCTCTCTGCAGCCATTTAAAGTTGTAGTTTACAAAGGGTTAATGCACGGACCGGATAAGCTTGGCTGTAAAAATAAATGTAATCCAATTACTAGAGGAAAAAAAATGCACCGACCGCAAAAAAAAAAATGTATTAATAATACCAGTTCAAACTGAATTCCTATAATTGAATTGTGCTTAAATATAAAGTGAAATATATATTAGCTGGCTCATAATAGATTGTCTTAAATTATATATCAGCTGTGATTCGCAAGCCTTTTGTCGTGCATCATTCTTTTGTTTGGTTGCTTAAAATCCCAAGAGAGCAGAAAAAAAAGGCAGCATCTCCTGTTGGTCTTTGTTCCCAGCAGGGAGAAGGCCCCGTTTGGTGGTCCCGAGGTTAACGCCCTACCCCTCTTTTCATACCTGTCAATTTAAATTGTCTTCACAGCCCATGCACACAGACTAACAGCCTGACCTGGTCAGCAATCCTGACCCGAGGGCGTGAAGGAGATCACATCTGGTTATTAATATTGGGCATTATGACATGAGATCTTCCAGGCATTCAAGAAGTAGGCTAGTAATTATGTACAGTAGTCTGCCTCGTATTGTAATCCATACGGATGCAAGCGAGGCGGCTTCCTTTATTTCTCTTGCCAATCTGAAATTCCTATTTCATCTGCAGATATACAGGCTGTACAAAATGAGCATGTACATGTATACAGAGGAAGGAGATGGTGAACACAGGTCTTAGAGACATCATTTGAGGTCTGTTATTTAACAACTGATGATCTTGCTGTGGTTTTCATGCAGGGCATGTATTATAGTAGAACGGTGTGGGGATAAGTGCATTATAGCGTATGCACCACTGTTTAGTGCATTACATCTCCCATGATGCTCAGCGGTATCTGGCTGATAAACATGTGACGTACCATAAGAATATAGGGGATTGGATGTCCTAAAACATGCAGGCTACAGGTGTGGTTTAGCTAACTAGGGGACAGGGCAAAACAAATAGATTTTAGAAAATAATGATGGGTTCTTCTCTATAATAATAACATTTTGCAGAGAGAACACCGATGATGGCATGGACTGTCATCATCACCATCACCTTTTTTTTTATATCACCACTAATGCCGCAGCGCTGTACAGAGAACTCACTCACATCAGTCCCCGACCTATTGGAGCTTACAGTCTACATTCCCCAACATACACACAGACTAGGGTCAATTTGTTAGCAGCCAATTAATCTACCAGTATGTTTTTGGAGTGTGGGAGGAAACCGGACGACCAGGAAGAAACCCACGCAAACACGGGGTGAACATACAAACTCCTCACAGATAAGACCATGTACGGGAATTGAGCTCATGACCCCAGTGCTGTAAGGCAGAAGTGCTAACCACTTAGCCACCGTGCTGCTTATAGATTCCTATAATTTGCCCCATCTCTGTCCACTGTCAACAGGCAGCAGAAGAGAGCAAGAAAAAACCTTTTGAACACTGCACAAGTCTCAGATATAACTCTCCATGTATGGGCAGTCGCTTGTACCATTTAAAGTTCCACATATGCATAACTCCCCACCCAACCTCATCATCTTTCTCAAGGAGATATTTACAGCATTTCATGCAAGGAATCCTTCAAATGCACATTTAGCTGTATAACAGCGTTGTAGGAAAACACATTGTTTCATGTGCATGAATAAAAATAGATTGACAAGCCTCTAGGACGAAAAGAAATTAATTTCTCTTTAATGGCAAATACCGATGATGAGCATTATAATTTAATGTATACCTACCAAGTATAACTCATCCTGCCAGTATCCAAAGTCTCTTTGCTTTACAAACCATGTAATTGCTGTTTCTATCCTACTTTCCAGTTTCTTGGTACCCACAGGCACATCCATAGCATCTGTTTATAAACAATTTCTGCACCCAGGATTTACTTAAGAAAGCCACAATTGAAATAGCTTGTTGAGTTCAAGTTCAGTTGTCTACAGCCTTTTGTTTGTTTGAAAACTAATTTTCATGCAAAGTAAAACCAGATGTAGGACAGGGGAAGCTTTCTTCCATTTTAATCTTCTAAATCATACTTATTCCTTTCAAACACAGCACCCACTATTATTATTTTTTTAGAGGGGACAGAAACATTGTGGTGTGCTAATGATACTTATTGCAACTAACTTAAGTTTATGTATATGTAAAGATCCTACAGCAAACTTTAAAGATTTTCAAGCTCCAGTTTACATCAGGTTTTTATGTTGTGATCATTTAAATTCATTTTTTAATATTACTTTTCTGACGCTGATAGTCGATTTCTTCTTAGCACATGTATATATAATACTTTTGTTTTCATGTTTTGTTTTCACTTATATGAAGCCAAGAATTGCTTTTCCTACATTAGAGAGTTTTTTTTAAAAAAATTTATTGATGCTTAGTGAACACATATTTTGCAAAAAAAATCCAAATGGGCATAAACATGGTCATAAGTGTATGTGACGTAGACCGGGTCTAAAACCAACGTTACATCTGCCCGCAATTGCGGCTTTGTTAGTGAACACAATTTGTGCCGGTGATTTGGGATGCAATTGTACCCAAATCTGCATCAGAACTATTGTGTTTAACTTTGTCCATACTGTTCAATTTCCGACAGTCCCTATAGTGTGAATCTAGTAAAATGCTCTGAGAAATCATGGGCTAACTCATAGATTGCCATGTCAGCTAAAATAGTCCGTTCCTCTGCACATTACTGGAGTGATAAAAGTGTAAAGGTCAACCAAGCAATAGTCACAGGTGTGATCTAGTACTGTCATCTCTCTGATCCATTTATGTCAGAAGTACATTGTATAAAATTGCTTAACATTCATAATGGTGGAAAAAAACCCGATATATATATATCTATATCTAATAGATAGATAGATAGATAGATAGATAGATAGATAGATAGATGATAGATAGATAAATAGATAGATAAATAGATAGCTAGATAGATAGATAGATAGATAGATAGATAGAAAGATAGATAGATAGATAGATAGATAGATAGATAGATAGATAGATAGATAGATAGATGATAGATAGATAAATAGATAGATAGATATACTTCTACTAATGTACCCTTATATATAACACCACATTTAAATTCTAGCCACGGAACTCTGTGAAAACTATATGATATCTTGAAAATATTAACAATGCGATAACAAAAAGGGACATTATATAAAGAAACATTCTCATAATGAAAACTGTTGACTGGTTACAGCTTATAGCTGAGAATCAGTACTTTTATTAGCAAAAATAAGTATGTTTGTCTTATTTTTTTTTATCACACACATATAAGGAGAATGCCCAGTAGTAGCCATCAACCTCTGACAGGGATTGATGATATGCAAACTCACAGGAGTGAAACAGAAATGATTTCCATATCATCAGCATGCTGTGATGGGTGAACATGCTGTGCATCATTCTACAGAATGCATCTCATCTGTCCAATTGGAGTTATATCTGTGGACATAATTGACGTGTTTGCTTTTTATGGATGCTTGTAACACCAAGGTTTGGCTAACAACCTGCAATTTACAGCCATGCTCTCTTATCAATCTTATATTGCATGGAGTTACAGCTTAATCATGAAAACAAATAATTGAGAGCCATGCATATGGAGGGCTTGGACGCCAGGTCTTGACTTCCAGCTTTTGTTAAAGTACAACACTTAAAACCACAGAAAGGTTTAGTAATGCATGAGGATTGTTAGAGTTGTATATGCAAACTAATGCTGAACTGGAATGGCTAGGGGAGGGCTGGCAAATTTTAGCCCGGGGGGCAAGACTTGACTCAGCGGCCTATTAAGGATAGTTTAAAGCCCAGCCCAGCCTGCCCCTGAGAATGGCTAAACAATTTGCTTGAAAAATGGTTATTACTCCATATTGAGATTTCTCTTTATCACCCCAGCATGTTTTTATCAGGTATTATCATGCGTGTAAATAAATCATGGTATAACCAAGTTTACAACAGGCTAGCCAGGGGAATGACCCAATTTCCTATTGCTGTAATAGCATTTGGTCATATGATGTTTTATTTTCTTTGGTAGCTTTACTTTTTTAGTTTCTTAGTTAATTCATCTAGTCAGGTAGACTGATGTGGACAGAACAGACAGTCAGACAAGAGAGACAGACAGATACATAGATATGCAGACAGACAGGAACGAGGTTCTTCTTAGCCAAGATGCACAATCCAGCACCTGAGTAACTGACTGTTTGGTCTACTCACATACAGTTCTTTGGGGCGGTAGCGCAGCTTGACACAGTTGGCGGTATTGGTCACAGTCGTCCGACCATACCACTTGGCCAACAGAAGCTGCCTGTACCTATAAATTGCCCCTTCACCAGATATTTGTTCTGGTTGTGAGGTAAATTAATATAACTTTTATATATTAGCTGGTGGTAATGTCTCTTTGAAAGGTTTATTGTCTGTATAAAGTCATAAGTCTCAGATAAGCAAAATAAAAAAACAGCCTTTTTTGTTTATCTCTTCGAACAATTTTTTTTTTCCATCTAAATAAATTATTTGAATGCCATTAGGCAAAACATGCGGCGGCTCCTTAGCTGTTCAGACCTATTCCAATTTCCATTCTCACAATGATTTTTATGCAAATAAGCCCTGCACAATTTCCTGACCTCTTTTACCATCATGCTGGGACAATGACAGGTCAATAATTGCAACCATACATATCTGGAATATTTTTTATTTTAAATTATAATGTTGGCCGAGTCTCCCTGGAATAAACTACAAGTCTGCATTAATTCCAAACTAATCAACCTATCATCGCCAGCAGTACAGAATATTGTGCAAGACAGAAGTGCTGATCCATTTACTTTTTTTTTTCTTCATTTTTTTAATATCATTCTAGATTTTTATCTGTAATGGTTGTGCTATCAACCATAGCTTGAATACTGGAAATTAATATAACACAGTACTTTTGATATCTGCCAGTACTTATCCCCTTTTTTGTAAAGCAATGTAAAGTCTTGTACTTAAATGTACCCATCTCCTGCATATAGTGGATGCAGCGTTTTGGGCGCTGACCCTTCATCAGAATGCAGCCAATCATTTCACTTAGAACTAATGACATTACTGAGGCATCACTAGTTGTCTCTGTTGTGTGTAAAAGAGGGGTTCACTTTAATGTACCCACAACCGCATTTACTAGAATATATATATGGGGTAGATTCAATTTTTGCTCACAGAGCTGGGAGCAAAAATCAGCAGAGAAATTACTGTAGTAACGGTAATAATGCACAGCTATTACCATAGTAACGGTAATAATGCGCAGCTATTACCATAGTAACGGTAATAATGCGCAGCTATTACTGCATTAACGGTACTAATGCGCAACTATTACCGTAGTAACGGTAATAATGTGCAACTATTACCGTAGTAACGTTAATAGCTGCGTGGGGCGTGTTGTTCTTAAGAACAACGCAGCTAATTGAATCTGCCCCATAAAGTGTGAACTACGCATATATTTTTTTCCACCAGTTGCTGATGTAAGAAAAAAAACATGTGCTTAATTTTAATATGCAAACTAATATCTTCAGTTGGTTCAATATTCTGTCGAATATTTTGTAAAATGATTTAACAAAAAGTTTTTGGGGCACCCAAAAAATTATACTCCCGCATTTCAGGGAGTCTGCCTAGACTCCAGGAAGACTAATCCACCCTCTCGGATTCCAAGTGGGCAGGACTGGCATGAATCACTGTGAAACGTCTTTACAGCCCCTCCGAAACCTGTGCGATGACGTGAATGTCGGCACTGTGCAGCGGGGACAGGGTTATGATGGTGCAAAACGCGTTGTCATAGCCCCTCACTTGCCCATTGGACCTCCCCTCCGGGATCTCCCGGGGTGGAGTTCTAAAAAGTAGGCAAATATGGAATAAATGGTATTTTTCAGCAATGCCTTCTTCAAAAATGATTGCTTCATTACAATTTTCATTTGGCCACAGGGTTGTTGTTTTATATAACTTGCTATGAATAATATTTAATCACCATTACGCCTTCTACTCCCATTACTAAATATAATGGTATATAGTATGTGAACGTCCACCAAGACCAATTGATGATTCAATGATAAAATAAAAATAAACATTACTCTTGCACAAGATGCATTGTTGTTTTATATCTCTGGCTATCAAAAAATAATGTAGAAATAATAAGACTAATAATAATATTAATAATACAGTTATGGATGTATCCAGTTGGTATACATACCGGGGTGATGTTTCCCCCATCTGAAGAACAGATGCTGCATGGAATTTAAATTTCTTGCATCAAATACAAGCTTGTAAACTGACCATGAAAATTGCTGGCCTTAAGTGACCCAAGATTACACCATCAATCAATCCTCTCAAACATCTCTTGCTTATATTGCACTGTTTGCTCTATTGCCTAATGTGTGCGATAATATTTCTTCAGTGTGAACATCCCAAACTAATTGGAGGCTGAGAACAATAATGATACAGCATATGTAATATATATTTCATGATGCTTTTTTTCTTAATTGATTAAAAGCTTTCACTTGCAGAATGCAATCCGTTATTCTTTATTCTATAGGATTTAAAGGGAATGTAACATCTGAAAATGAAGATGGAACAACCACATGACGTGATCACATAAATGGGACTTTAAACTTACACTCCCTTGAAAGAAAATGGTGAAAGTGATTTGAGTTATAAACAAATGTAAAGCAGAAAAAAAAGAGTAACTTTGCACCTTGGCAAAACCATGTTGCATTGGAGAGGGGTGTGGGGGGCAAATTTAATAGCTTATGGAAGATTTATAGATGGGGTAGGGCATTTCCTGCACCAACTTTAAATTTCAGTGTAAAAAGCTATCAAGTATTTGTGTGTTACATGAAAAAGCAGCCAGTATTTTCCTTAGGTGCAAGATAATAAACTAATTTGCACCCCTTGCATTGTAACATGGTTTGTCCAGGATAAAATTTACGCCTTTTTTTGCTTTGCTCTCCTTAATGAGTCAGTCCCAGTGCCACTAATACCATTCCATGTTGGATCCATAACCCAATATAAATCAGTGGCAATAGACTCTCAATTGCATATTCAACATTGCTATAACATAGTTTCATTACCATCATGGCAATGGGGCCTAGGGAAACTGTATTTAAACTATGGTGTCTAATTGAACCAATATAAGTTTATTATGAAAGTTATTTCTGTATTTATTTAGAGTTAAGTAACCTTTTTGAGTTCTACATCAGTAGGCACTGCTGAACACCAATATTTTTTTGGTGCTGAAGACTGGGTTTGGCCGTGAAATTTGAAATGCATAGGATTGAAGGTGTATACCGAATATAGCGACTGATTGGACAGATCCCAATTTCACTTTAAATGCCGAGGACGATAGAAAACCCTCCAATGTGGAAAATCTGTAGCTTTCCTCTCTACACATCAGCACTGCGTGGCGGCTATCATACGTTGATGACAGAAGTCCCAAGGAATGGTTCATGTGCAACACTAAGGAAGAACTAGGCAAACCGGGATGCACATCCCTAACGGACATCTCTTTAAAGATGCAACAAAGGGAAAGTTGGCTGTGCAGCTGAATTATCACTTATTTTTAATATAGCGTAAAAATTTAAGTGAACAGTTTGGTACTGAGAACATGGCTGTCTTAACATTCCTGGACAGAGCAAGTTTATAGCCATGTCATGGCAGCTTCTAGAAATGTTATTAGCTCAAAGAACACATGTTAAACTACATGTCATAAGCCAATTTCCTTTTAGTTGCTACATAGTAACGTGAGCTAGCACATATGTCTTATATCATATTCAAAACAGATGTAGAAAGGTAAAGGTAGCAGAGTAGTGCTCAGAACTATCCGCAGACATTAAACTATATGATTCCTAAGATCAAACCTCAAGTGGACTCTAGATTTGTGTTAAAAGTGAATATGAAGGGTAAACCGTGAATATGGTATTTGTTTGCTTTTTCAATCATCATTGCTAACAGACACTGGGTATTCAGGTATTTAAGTCCATATGGAAACACCATCAGCTCTGGGCTCCTGGGTTCCATGCCAGAAAAGCTTATCCACATGCCTTCTACCTCTGAACATAAAAGCAAAAGGTGTTGTTCTGGTCTAATACAGAAATAATTTTTACTAGCATACGTCTAATGTTAAAACTGCCCCGATTCTGCCAAAGGCATTAAAACGCCATCTGCGAAACAGATTTTTTTATTAAAAAGATCAGTTTAATGTTAAGCATCTGGGCAGATGATGCTTTTCAGCTGACCTTTCACCTTCCACCTACTTTAACCCATTATGCTCCCTGCACTTAATTGTTCTGTCTGTTTTGGATTATCTATTCAGATTAAGCTGGCAACACTTGCGCAGGACTATGTCACATAAATAAAAGTAGAAAGGCAAAATAACTCTGCCTATTAATTCCCTGCAAAATCTAATGCAGAGAAAGACAAAACTGATTGCAAATTTCGCCTTATGCATTGGATACGCTGTAACTTTAGCTATCATGATGGAAGACAAGATTTACTAACATTTCTAAAAAGTAAAAGTGGAAGTGTTGGCAAAAGTGGAACTGTGGCAACCAATCAGATTTTAGCTATCATTTATCTTGTACATTCTAGAAAATGACAGGTAGATTCTGATTGGTTGCCCCGGGCAACACGTTTTAGTAAATCTACCCCCGTATTTTTATAGTAGACCTTAAACTTGTTTACTCATGTTAAAATTTTGGTTGATCAGTTAGTCCAATCCAATCAAATTCAACAACCATCCAGCCAACCACTGTACTGTTTGGATGCTCATCATAAATCTAATTAGATTGGAACAGATTTGATTGGAGATAGAGAATAAAATCTGACTGTATGTATGGTTCCATTGTTTGACTAAGCAGCGCAGGCAGGGCATCCGAAGAGCCAGGTCAGTGTAACTGGGCATGCATGAGTATGGAAAAACTTGCTAACAAACCGGGCTGTTTGAGGGTCTTACCAAACACCCATATTGTTGCGTGTGTGGGCTTTAAGTTCACATTGTATGACTCTCGGGTCTTCAAACATCAGATTGCTTTTAATTAAAATAACCCTGCTTGAATGTCGGTGATCAAAAAGAACATTTTACAATCTATCCTGCAACTAGTCCCTCTGATTTGTAACTTATATCATCAGTAGCATGCCTGCAAGATGATCTGCCAAAGCACTTAAGAGGTCTGCTTCGTCAACCTCTGGCTACTAAGGGGTTAAAGTTTTTGTCTGGATCTGCATGACTACAAATACTTTCTGGAATGCAGAATATGGTTAATGCATTTACTTTGTTTCCAATAAAAACAGATATTTTATTGAGCTGCAAAATCACATTCCGGCAGTAGTCTTAATTGGACACATTTTGTTTCTACACAAGATTCCCTACTTCCAAACACACAAAAAATGATAAGTTAATATTTTACCTAAAATGTTTTTAGTTTACAGGGGATCATTGGTCTCTGTTTGACTTGTGTGTGTTTTTTTTTTTAGCAGACTGTCTTCTCCCTTGTACAACAAATAGATTCCCACGCCTTTGAATTTTCATGTGGAAGGGTCGCATATTTTAAATATATACACTGTTCAGAGGTAAACATTCAATATCATGCTGTAACATGTTTATAATCAGATAATGAACTACAGTACTTATTAACATGGGGCTGGAGAAGGATGAGGGTAGCAGTTCAGAACTTGAAAGTATTACTGAATGGTCTTAAAGCCTAAAGGAAATTAATTTGAGTTTGTAGATTGCTTTAGCTTTTTACGCAGCTGTGTTTTGTGAACTGTGTAGAAAAAACAGAACTATAACTTTTTTGTTACTTAATGAAACTTACATATTGTTTGAATCTACTAACACAACACAAACACTTCATATATAGTATGCAAGTAAATCTAGCTATATATTACATTTGCATGTTTGGTAATAATTAAGAGTTAAAAGGCAATTCAACCTGTGCATGATGAACTATTAGTTATTTGGCCGCTTAATCAAATGTGACATTTAGGTAAAGGCTATAAGTTAAAATAACTTAAATATTTTTTTTAACTCCCCCTACACATCTTCTCAGATTACAGGTCTGTAAGCAGAGGAAGCTACCCTAGCCGGTAAAAGAATAATGTAACCCCTTGGCTGCTGAAACACGCACACAAAAAGCAAAAGCAGGAAAAGTAATAAAAACGCTGCAATATGTGCATGTTTTTACTGTACTGTACTGTAGATCTCTCCGGATTAAACCACCCCCCTTTTCAGCATTTTTTTTATATATACATGTGAAAATTGGTAGCAGACAAGGCCATAATTATTGATTGTGATCTAATGCACTTGCCTTTATGTTAGCACATCTCCAAAGTGTTTATTTAATTGAGCACTTGTATCACAAACTTCCACGTGTGGCTTGATTTCCGTTACATGCAAAAATATGTTAACCAAAGAAAGCGGAAACTTAGTCTGTTTTAAGCTGTAACTAACTCTCAGTTATTGTCAGCAGGCTGGTTATTTTCTTTTTGTTGGTCCACGCTGGATCTGGTGCTTGTCTCCTGATGCTACAGTGAGGGCAGCTTTAGATGTACATGATGAATATTATAGATTATTGATTGCACATGGGAGGTGTACTTGCTGGCGAACAATCCAGCGTTAAGCAGCTGTCAGCAGCAAAACTGACAGCAAATCATTTTAGCAATGGAGAGTTACTTAGCAGAGATGGGTGGGCATGTTGTACTTTAGGCAAACTCTGACTTTAGCGGTAGAGTTTCCACAGACAAACATCGTCATTACCACATTATCATTAGAAACATGATTTCATTTGCTAATCATTGGCACCACCTAAAACCCAAGCAACTGTGTGCTTATTAGTCAGTATTATATACATTCAAGATATAAATAAGCTGTCAAACTATTTCCAGAGCAGAGCTACACATGTAATTTATATGTGTATGTGTATGCATGTGTATAGTATATATATATATATATATATATATATATATATATATATATATATATATATAATGTTTATAAAGCATGTTAGCGGGGACTCTCGTTCCTGTGAAGGGGATGCTTAAAGATACCAAAGACTGTTTTGTGATTTGCTGTTTTAAACCACACACATGCAATAGTGATCTAAACACAAACACACCAACAAGCACAAAGACCATAAAAAGCAAAAAACAAAACACCTACTATTAAATGTAATCTATAAACAAAAATAAGTATATTATGGGAGAAAGATAAAAAGTGTAAAGAAATAACCTAAGTTTGCGATGAAAGCAATTATGAACACGAGTTGCCAATGGTACCACATTCACATATATATGAGACAAAGTTGCATTGCAATTCTAGGGGCATATGCGTTTGTAGTTTTATTAAACAATATGTGCTTTGTTTTGTATTTTACAGTGATGTTGTAAAGCAATACACAGAAGGACACTCCTCCAACAGACCAAGCCTAAAGAAACGTTCTCTTACCTTGTAGAGCTGGAGGGCGGCCTCATGCCTATGATTGGTGTTATGTAAGCGTAATTTATCCACACTGTTGGTGTAGTAATCACAAGCATTGCATTTCAGGTGAACCGGGTTGCCAATAGCGATGCACTTCAGTCTCCACTCGTTGCTTTTGCCCCCTTCTTTGATATGAGCCACCAGTTGATATTTTTGCATATGTTTATCAGTTTTGCAGTGGAGCTGGAAGTTGGCTTTCAGCTGAGTGTTGTAGTTACAGAGCTTACACTGGTAGATGTCTCCAATTACAGCTCTCCATTCCTCTTCAGGGAGAGAGCGCTCACCGCTCACATGCACGTTCAGGGCCTCCAGACTGTCAGAGGTGAATTTGTTGCAAACAGCACACTGGAAAAGCTTCAACCCTGGGTCACTGATGTAAGGTGACAGTTCTCCTGTAGTAAGGAGGGACAGGTCATCACCCATTAGCTGACCACTGGCAAGCCGGATTTCAGGCGGCAGCTCATTATTTACTACGGAGAAAAGGAAAAAAAAAAATGAAAGGAGGAACTTGATGTCCAGAAAGCAATGCATACGCACAATGGAATCCGTAAAAATAAAGCCTCAAACAGGAGTTTGCCTTCTCTGGAGCTTAAACTATAAAAAGCTGTAATAGGATTGAATCAGGATCAATTACAATCATCCCTTTCAACTTCTAAATTCCCTCATCAGATAGCTTTAATTATTCCTACTGGGCATGATGTCATTCAGGAATTTGTATTTTTCAAAGGCAGAAAAGGTGATCAATAAAATAACAAAACAGGAATGCGTTACCACGTCCTCTAGATTAATTTACAGAGCACTAATTGTAGTTTAACTAAATAATCTACGGTGAAGTATAAACAGCCTATTGCATACTTATAACAAACTCACCGCAAGCTCTACAGTAATTATAGGTACAGCTCAGTGTGTGTTGTAATTATTACTCAGTAAAATCAGTATCTATATTTATAGTACCACATTTTATTGGTACCAATAAAGCAACAGAGACAATGGTCACAATCTTGGACGTTTAACAAAATGGAAAATAAAAGGTGTTAGGCTACTAAAGCTAAGCAACAAGCTACAATAGTCAGGCAAGCAGCCTGACTCTTGGTGTAGTGTGCCAGTTAGTAGTTGAACAAAAGCCACATGTTCTTTAAATCTTCTCTTCGGATTATGCTGCTTTTAAAAATCCAACAAAAACATCTCAACTGCATCTAGGCTTCGAATGTATTCAGTGTGGGATACTAATACTCTCTTCACCCTCACTCTCTTCTGATATGATAAGTTGCTAATATTACACATAAAATAAAACATATTAACTAAAAGGATAGATCTGACAATTATCTAATGGTCACTGATCATCTTTCTTCTATATTTTACTACCTTCCTACCAGCAGTCATGCTGATGATTTGTTGGACTAGATCTACGTTTGGAATATATGTCACACTTCTGTTTCAGAACGCCATGTTATCTCTGGGACTTCGCCATTGGCTGCTACATCGTTACTTAGGCTCACCAGAACACTTCATTTCTTTGGCAGGAAAAAACGCAGTGCTCAGAAACATGAGTGTGACACCAGTCTGAACCTAAACATTACATTTATCTCAGGCCTCATCAAAGTGGCAGCCATGTGATTTTTCTAAATCAAGGTTTGCTTGTGCACTGTTATATTAATATATTCCACAAAATATAAACACATCCTAACATGGTTTTAAAATGTACCCAACAGTGGAGGCAGCCATTTTATGGGCGGAACTAATATTCCTGAGAATGCAGCCCAGTAATTCACTAGGAACTAGTGGCATCACTCAGGCCAGAGGCACAACATGTAAGTATATCAGTGTTTTGAAGGGAGACGCTAATACACATAAACAGATAAGAGGTACTGACCAAGTCCTGGAGCCAATGCTGCAGCTGTGGCAGGATCAAGCTGGAATGGGTTTATCAACATCTGAGGATCGGCTGGGCTTTCCAGTTTCATCCCAGTCAGTCCTATATTTTGGGCTAGGTAGTACTGATAAAGCTCGGCCTCGGCTGGTGCCAGGCCTAAGTGCAGATTGTGCTGGATCTGTTTCATATTTTGCTGCAAAAGCATCATGTTGTGCATGTGCTTTTCACTCGTCATGTGGATACGGAGATTTCTTGCCACATTGGTTTCATAATCGCACACTTCACAACGCCAGGTGGGTTTTTGTTTTGGTTTAGATGGAGACGGTGTCCCACAGCCACTGAGACTTGTGTTAGGTGCTGGGGATGTATGGCCATAGACCGGCTCACCGTTTCCATTTTGTAGGTTCTGGACATTATTTAGGTGCTTGTCTGACTGCATATGAATACTGAGGTTGCCTTTGGTAGTTGTAGAGTAGTTACAAACCTCACAGCGGAAGGGTTTATAACCACAAGTGTAACTTTCACCCCTGGCAAGCCGAGGGTGAGGCTGTCCAGTCTTACAATAAGCACAAGTGCCGGTTGACTCTGGATGCTTCTCCTTCATATGGGCCTCTAGAGTCTGCTGATATTTATAGTGCCAGTTGCATTTGGGGCATTTTAAAGTTTTGCAAGAGTTTCTAGAATGCATCATTGTCATGTGGCCGCCCAATGACCTCGAGGACCCCAGGACGGTGTCACACTTAGGACACTCTATGCCATTTCCTGGTGAGCCCTCATTTATGCCGAGCATGCCAGGTATCAAGCTGTGCTGGTAAGGAGTATTAGAATTATCCTCTTCTCCCCTAACTGTTTCATTTGGTGAAAGAGAAGTTGCACAGTCTTTACTGGCACTTGGATCCTCAAAGTCCTTGCCACCAATATTAAAGCTACCAGCAACATTGCTATTAGTTCTAAATACAACAGTTTGCTTTTTCTTTTCTAAATCATCAGACATAGTCACAGAGGAGGAAGAGGTGCCCTTTTCAATAAATTTTAGCACACTGGATGATAAAGGAGAAATGCTTTGGTTTAAGAGAGGGAAATCTTTGCTACCAATACTATCGGCAAGGTCACCTAAAACCTCCTCCTCCTCTTCAAGTTCATTAGAATATGAATCTTCTTCATCTACCCCTTCAGCAGGCTCACTTTTAATATTGAATTCCCCATTAGGATGTGAGTTACTGGATTCTCTTTGCCTTTCACAGTTGTTATCTTGGTCTTTGCTGTCCACCTCCTTATTGGAGTCAGATGATAAGTGGCTGTGAGAGACAGAGGTAATTGGGCTGTTTGCTTTTGGACTAGACAGGCCCCTCAGGTTCGCTTCAGCCTTTGGCATTTGGTTGACCCCATGTAACTGCTCTGTTGAGCCTGCAGAACTTGCACTTCCTTTCAAGAAAGCAAATCCTGCCTGCAAAGAGTCACCATTTTCAACATGAAAAGCACTCCATAAACCACGGAAGGTTGGATCTGGGCCTATGAGGTTTGAAGTAGAAAAATGGGGAAAAACAGAATTGGGTTTTTTTGGTTCCAGAAAGCTTATAAGAGGTTCTTTGTCCTTGCCAATCCCCTGTATTATGGCAGACACAAATTTATTGTTGAGAAGCATTTGCTCCTCTTCATTGAGGGTCATCCGATGATCATGCACAGCATGGGTTACAAATGACCTAATATAACCAAATGACAACTTGCACAAGAAACACATTAAAACAGGTTTCCTTTTCCCATCACTAACACAACCATCAAATTTAGACAAGTCCACATTGTTTGGAACATCTTTGGACACACAGGAGTTTTTGGCTGAGCCGTCACTGGTAAGATAGTCTTTATCTCTTTTATGTCGGAGATCATAGACACGGAAACTGTGCAACACAGGACCAACTCCTGCTAATGCTGAGGTATTTGGGAAAGCCTGATCGGCCGTAAATGGTTTCCCGAGGGATGAAGCGATATGAAAAGTGTTGATGATCTGTGGGTAGAAAGACATGGATGCTGAAACAGACTGATCACTCTTCTCTCCAGCTGCTGTAAGCGAGTCCAGAAACATAGCTGTAGAAAAGAGTTTACTATTTGCTCCTGTTTGTGCATTCTGCCCACTATCTTTGGAGTCCTCAATTATATAAGCTGATCCATCAGGCTGGTAAACTATGTCCCCTAGTAAATTTTCCACGTCACTGTCCTCTAGTTCACTTATTTCACTATCATTGTCGTCCTTCAAGACAGGAAGGCGAGCATTAGGGCAGTGGTGTTCCATGTATTTCTGTAAACTGGGGAACGCAGTGGCACATTCGTTGCAGGGTATCTCTTTAGCTGAGGCAACCTGAGTGGCAACTGCATTCTCCACACCAAAACCCAGTAAGATTTCACTTTTGCGATCATCCGTTCTCAGGTTGTCATCTGAAGAGCTGTTTTCCCTGTCAGGTTCCATCCCTGTGACGTTTTCAGGCACCTCATTATCAAGTTGTGTCGCTCCATATAGCTTGGATGTGCTCTGCCCATTTTCTTGCCTTGAGATAGTAGGGGAGTCACAGGTTTCCATGGCAATTGCTACATGTGGCTCTCATTTCATCCGGCCTGTCAGGGACCTGGATAAAGAAATAAAGTTGAGAAAAGCTATTTGTATTACTAATGAATTTGGTCGCTAAATCATCATTTAATTCCAAGTGCTCTATTACCACTAGTTAATACGAGGATCGAATGGATGTCAAAGCAAAATATTACTTAAAATTGTCAAGTATTGTTTTAATAAACTTACACTGACTTAAAAGGGTTGTTCCCTCTCTATAAATGATAACTGTTTTTTAATAGGTATCAGTGGCGGTGGCTCAGTGGTTAGCACCTCTGACTCACAGCGCTGGGGTCATGAGTTCAATTCCCGACCATGGCCTTATCTGTGTGGAGTTTGTATGTTCTCCCTGTGTTTGCATGGGTTTCCTCCGGGTGCTCCGGTTTCCTCCCACATTCCAAAAATATACTAGTAGGTTAATTGGCTGCTATCAAAATTGACCCTCGTCTCTTTCTTTCTGTCTGTGTGTGTATATATGTTAGGGAATTTAGACTATAAGGGGCAGGGACTGATGTGAATGAGTTCTCTGTACAGCGCTGCAGAATCAGTGGCGCTATATAAATTGATGATGATGATCAGTGACAGGACTTTAAAGAGGCAAGGGAGCATTCAGTGCCATAGAGGGAGTAATAGGTGAGAATGACTCTTAATGACAAATGTTCACTGCATACATATTGTTCTATAGCACACTCCAATCTATGGCTACAAGAATATGCTGTGAGTTTTAGTTTAACAATAACTGAAGATCTACATGCTGTCGTCTATTGCTGTTCTATGGTAGCTATTAAAACATGAAAACCACATAAAACAAACATTTTTTTATTTATATATACAAATTTTTTTTTTTTTTACCACAATACCATATTCCAAGTAATCACAACAGGTGCCTGGAAAGATAAGATTAATTTCCACTTACGTGCCCACTTTACTGTGACAAAAATTAATGTTTTACTCTGGCAGTTTCCATTTACAAAATATTCAACAGCAATCCATTGATTACTCTGTTCTCAGTACTGTTGGTCAGTACTGCAAACCAAAGCCTTTAATAAGTTAACAAACCACAAAAAAAGGTCTTAACCATAATCTGATGTTTAAAGCAATTTAAAGTGTCATGCTTTCTCATGATGCAGATGGTGCACATTTACAAATACCGCAAGTCTGCAGCCAATAAGAAGAGCAAATAGAACCATTTTGTAACCCATAGTAGCAGCCAATCAAATGTATGCTTTCATCAGGCTGCCTTGCACCAGACTGATAAAGGCATATTTCTAACTGGTTGCCATTGGTTACATACAAAAATATGTGCTCTGTTTATTTGCACATGCAAGTTTACATTCTTTTTCCTCTTCCCTGGAAGGTGCTGGAGGGAAGGTCCGAGTCTATAAAGTGGGGGAGGTAGTGCTGCAATTGGCGTCATTGCACAGCAGGCGTGGGGTCATGACGAGGTGATTCTCAATGAATCGAGTCATCATGGATTCATTAGGGAAGTGGGCAGTATGTTGGGACTCATTGTTCCACAACAGGTGGAGAACTACAGACTACAGACTGCCTACCTTTACCTTAGGGCTTAAGGACTACGCAGCAATATTCATTTTCTGCTCATGTTGAACGTGGAATTTTTGTTTCTAATGACGTGAGACACGCACCATAATTTTTTGGATAAAGGTCAGTTTAGGAAACAAAATCTGTAGTCTAAAAGGTTCCATTTTTATATTAATCATATCTAATCGGGCCAGCGATGTCAGAAAGGGAAATGATCAGATACATCAGATGATTTGCATAAACTGAAAATGAATCAAAATTAGTTTTGGTATCTGTGATGGCTAAAATGACAGTCTAATTGCTTCTGCATCAAGCATCACAAAGCATGGTGTGTAATTTTAATCACTGATGAGTTACAGGTTAATTATGCCTGTGGAATGCATGGAGATTTAAACCCCTTTTAAATAATTTGATCACAAAGTGCATGAAAAGAGGAATCATTTTCTAATTAGTAAACATAGACATGTTTACCTTTGGATGGGGAAACTTTGCACAAACATGGGCTTAATAACAAAAGGCAAGATGTCTAATGCTTAGTTACTGTAGCTGTAATATAAAATACAGATCAATTTTTCACGTAATGCTTCAAAAAGGTTTTATTTATAATCCAGTATGAAGTCTGCCCAGGAAACGTCATAAAAGGTGAATGCTGCATATAAACTTGGAACAAGTGGACTCCGCCTCCATGGTTCATTTTCAGCTGATTTGCAGTTCATTAATGGGGTTTGTATAGCTAATGCCCATATCATGATACTAACGCACTCAGCACAAATATTACAAAAAAGGCTACTTGTCTGATAACTCTAAGCATGCACAATGAATTGCAGTCAGGCTGGTGCCTAACGTGCATTTGATAACCTCAAGAATATTTAAAATGGATGCTGCAAGGAGTATGACTAAAGCACATTACCTCTCCTATGTCAGGCAGAGCGGTAATGGAAAGCCCTGTTGTGGGAGGAGCCATTCACATACCTAATCATTGCAATCACCATACATACAAAGTTTACTATTCAACTAATCTAACTAGCACTGTTGCCATAACAAACATCGCTATAAATTATCCTTCCAGAATTAATCAAACACCCCTAAACAATGACATCAGATTTCAGTCACCATCGTATAAACACATGTGCACTTCACTAAAAAATATATATATAAAAAAATAAATACAATTTCTTTGAACTAATGGGACACTGGTTGTGGATAGGTGATGTATATTTTCGCAAGTCAGTCAACAGGAGAAAATATGAGAAAGTTTCTTATTTGGTGGTCTGATTAAAACGTTAGATATAAATAATTACAGACGTTATTCCACAAACAGATGTTACTTTTAATTAATATTCCTGTCAATTCAAATACTTTCTTGAGGTGTCAGTGTAGACAGCCCAGGAAGAAAAGTTTACGCTTCACAGCAATACCCCTCTTCAAGACGTTCTAGCAAAGTTGTGCTAGGATTGAAAAGTAAACAGTTACCCTGCCACTGCAAACACTTTAGAGTTCTCTACTGAATGCAAAACAGAAGCAAAGAGGCACTAACGACTAATGCAGGAGACTTTCACTTCTAAAGTTATCCAGAATAAAATGTCCGTCTGCAACGGGCATTAGTTCAACAAACACTTGGATCAACTAGTATTTTAAAGTAGCAAAATCTAAAATTAAAACGAATGCAGAACAAAATAATAAACATACCTTTGTGCGTAGGAAACACAATAGATCGGTGGCTTCTGTACCCAAATTCTTTCATCAAAATTGGGGTGATAGTACGCAGCAGATCAATTACTGACTCCATCGTTCCCCTCAGCAGTTAGTGTTTTGCATGATTACTAAGCTCTTTAAAAGCTAAAAAAAAAGAAACCTACCCAGAACTCTCCCCCAATTATAAAAAAAGGCACTTGCCGGAACAATGGGAGCTGAATTCCTCTGAGTTTAAAATGCAGAATTCTGATTAGAAACAAAAG
Source organism: Mixophyes fleayi (assembly GCF_038048845.1). NCBI lineage: Eukaryota > Metazoa > Chordata > Amphibia > Anura > Limnodynastidae > Mixophyes > Mixophyes fleayi. Next base: position 236,780,525 of record NC_134406.1, on the reverse strand, counting down.
AACCAGAATTACAGTGTACTTCTGTTTTTAATTGAGATTGTCCCAACCTCCTTCTACGGTCCAGCGAGACAGTGTTTGTGAAATGATTAAAAAGAACGTGATCTGATCAAGAGGATAGGATAAAAGGAGAGGAATGCTAGGTTAGCCACACTGCTTAGAACTGAGAGAGGAAACCAATGGGCTTCTTAGCCTATTGTTTTTCAGATTCCATCTCATTTGACCATCTCAAATACTTTCTGTCATCAATTCTCTTTATTGAGAAAGGGTTAAAAGTTGCCCACTTGTGACATAATATGCTACCAACCTACAGATCTTAATGGGGGGGGTTGGGGGTTTGGCAGGGGGGGGCTGAAAGAGAGTAAATAAATAAAAATCCTTGAATTATATCAAGTTTCCGAAAGGTCATCACTGTCTCTGCTGTGGCCTTTTCCCCGTACCAAATCCTCTATCAATATGTCATAGAGAGTTAGGCAAAGACAAAAGAGAAGCTCAGTGTGAAAACTGCACATATATCTAATCCTGACAAAGGAATGAATAGGCCTTCACAAGTATAATTATACTTGTTTATTTGTTACCACGTACAGAGGACTGATGAAAAAATCCATCAAAGTGGTATTATGCAGACACCAAGAGCTTCTTTTCTTTGGTGACTAAAGCCACATTGAGGCTTAAATTCCTTATTGTTAAATTCAGAAGAAGAAAAAAAAAAAAATTTGGCCGGACTCTCTTTGCATCAGTTGCTGACAGGTCTTTTGTACAGGGGGGTGTATTATTAGATGCATTAGCTAAAAACTTTCACTGGTACCTTTTTTTAGCCAATGTCCTTTACTATGAAGTCACGAATTTGGTGGAAGAAAGGAGCAGCGGATTTTGGTGGTCTTGGTTTTGTAGTGTCCATCAATAAAGTTTTACAGCCGCCCAGATACTTTAAACAATGATTAGACCATTATCTATAACAAGTGAATTGCATATAACTGATGAGTAGCCTGATGTAGGTTTAATCAACCTCCAGCCGTCATGGAACTACAAGTCCTAGCATGACCGGCAACAATCGGAGAACAAAAAGGTTGCCTATTTCTAGCCTACTGTAACAAACTTCTACTGCCTTTCAACTCAGCATGCTCAACAGGCCTTCGTAAGTGTGAAGAGCATGTGCCACACTAATTGCAAACAACAGTCGCCAACCCCAAAATTCAAAGACTCACAAAAAAAAGTGAACGAGTTAAGTTTTCAAGGGCTAACCAGAACAACCCTATAAAATATGAAGGAAAAAATATGTAACAGATGAACTATTAAGTAGCCATTACACTTTAAAAGACCCTAAATCAAATAACTGAGGCACGTTTTGGTGGGGTGGGAGTCGAATAAGCTTTTTCCTTAGTGGACAGAAATATATCAAAGTAAAAGCAATCTGCATAGTTAATGTCTTTGTGCTCTTTCCAATTTAAAACAGAAAAGCTGTAATTTTTCTTTGCTGGCAATCTGGAAACACTCTGGAGTTAATTACAGCTGATTCGTAGTGAACCGCACAAACAAAGGCCAGTCTATGTCCAGACAATTATACTGCATTAACCAGCTTAGTGCTTCCTGCTGATGGTTCAGGGTTCTTCCATTACACCCTTCTACCTTCCCAGCACGATAGAAAATGCTTCTGCAAGGAGGAATTAATGAAGAGAACTGCAAAAGAATGTGTGACGACCTCTTCTGACACAGCAGAAAAAAAAAACTTTCCACCCATGTCCCGACAAAAAGAGAGAAGGTAATTAAGTTTGAATAGAGGGATGTAACCAAATATAGTATGCCTTTAATGGTAGGCACATAAAAAGAGATAGCTTACAAAGGGAGACTGGAGAGTGCCATTCTACCTGATGACTACTTCTATCTCCCTCTCATCTTCCTCCTGCTCTCCCTCCAGGCCATGGTAGCTAAAAGCCCAGATTGTTTTAATTTTCTAATCAAATCTTATGTGCCTGATGTCTTCTGAGCTTTCTGTTTTATATAGGAATCAAAGGGGTGAATGTACCTTTTGAATAAATGTGTAATGGGTTAGATCCCATAGATTGGAGGCTTGCGAGCCGGCCCTTACATCTCTGTCTGTCTGTATTACCCAGTTTTGTTTTATTACTGTGTTTGTTCACAATTGTAAAGCGCTGCAGAATAAAAAATGTTAATAATAAAATAATAATAATAACAATAATAATAATAATAGGTTCTTATTTAAATATGGCAACATCTTGATTTGCTGAGATTGTTTCTGGTTATTTACGTATCCTTTGACTGCATACACTTCTTGACATCCATGGAACGAAAAGTTTGCATTTAGTCACTAGGGGCCTGATATAGAGTCGGACACAAGTCCTACTGTTGGGCGCAAAAAGCACCTTTGGCCAAAGACCCAACTTAGTTTGCACTCTGGCTGAGACGGATCACCGCGTAGCACCTCTCTGCGCTAAGAGAGGTGGAACGGGGAGGTAGTGGGCGAGCCTAGCACTGTAAAGGCAAGTTAACGCTCTTTATATGTTATTGTGAGTTGAAAGCAACAGCAGATAGGTCTCTAGGAGACGCATCTTTTGCGGGTGCTTTCAGCTGGTGCAAGAGACCTTGTTGTATTAAAAACAAAGTAAAAAATAATTGCATTTGTTTAAAAAGTTGTGCACCCAAACAGCATAACCAATCCTTGTGCTGTTTGGGGGGAAAAAGAACAATTTTTTTTTTTTATTATTTCATTATCAGCTTTACAGGGTCACTGTGCATGATACACTTGTACACCGGCCCACAAGGCAGATAGAGAGATGTGTTTGTGCAATTTGCACAGTATTTTAAGTCGCACGGATCTAAAGTGCCACTCGAAATATTGTGCAAATTGCGGGATGCAATTTACACTTATGATTTCAGTGTAAATTGCGTCCGACTGTAAATGAGTTCCTAGATGTGCAGGTTAGGCAGGAAGTCTAGCAGTGGGACTAACTGTGCTCTTAAAAGCTATTTTGTTAATTTTATTTCAGTCAATACTAGTTACAGCATTTTGTGTGTACACCTCCATAGAGCAAAATGAGTCCTGTTTGACTACACATCTGAGGGGCGCTCAGTTAGCAGCTTCAAGCAGCTCAAACTTGAAGTACCACGTATAATGCAAAGTGCCGTAGGGGTGACACCTTACGCTGCATGCAAGGTTACGAGTCTCCATCTGGCCAGACCTGATTCGGTTAATCAAATAGAATTGTTTCTTTTACATTTATCAGGATCAATCTACAGCTTTTGCTGTTAGTCTGCATTTAAGCTGTGACTCATGTTTCTTTTTTCTTCCAAGAACATTTCAGAATCAATATGCAAGAAGTGAGAGCAATTACTTGTAAGTTGCCTCAGTAAACAAACATGCATGAAGCATTTGGAACACTGTCTTATATGAGCAGAAGACAAGAGTGCAAGCATAATTATTTCCATACAATTAACAAGGGAGAACAGCACTAGTCTGCAAATGGCTGCCAAGAGGCCCAGTATTAACAATATCTGTTGTTAAACACAAAACACTGTATGTCAATCATGGTGATTGAGACTCTGGTTGGCCAGTCTTAGCTGTATGTGGACATGCTTTACAATTGGACCTGTCAATAAACTTTTATAATGAATTGCTGAAGGCTCTGGATATCAAGTGTTCCTGTGTGAAGCAATGCAGACTGTAGTCTATTGCAGGGGCTAACAGGGGAGGCATAGGTAGTGGGGAACCATGGACATGTCCTTTAAGGATGGGACATACTGAAGATTTTCAGCAATGCACTATCAACAATCAAACTCTTTATCATTCTTCTTCTTGTTTATTTAATACAGCACCAACTGTATTACCCAGCACTGTACACATAATATGTAAGTATTCACATAAGTCCCTGCCTCCTTGGATCGTACAGTTCTACTTCTATTACACACACACGCTCTTAGGACCATTTTATCAGAAGCCAATTAACCTGCCACACGGGAGGAACATACAAACGTCACACATATCATCAAAATCAAACACATGGCCCCAGCGCTACGAGGCAGCAATGCTAACCACTGCACCACCCTGCTGCCCCAAATATACAGTATTCACTGCCGCAAACAGTAACGAAACACAGACAGCAGTAATACAATGTATGCATGTTCCTTCTTCCGCACTCCATCTACATTGGTCAGCCAGTTGGTGACTGCGGGCGATATGGGTGGAGTTTATGAGACCAACCTGCGCTCATTAATGCCTCCTGGTCAGAACCCTCCTTGAACAATAGGTATTAGTGATAAATTCATAATAAATGATGGATGGGAATTGCCTGGCATTCATTGGACAATTACGGTCTACACATACCCATCCCTGACTCTTGTTTGGGTGATGAAAATTCACTAATGCTTTCAGTATATTAAACCTTACTATGAAAAGATATAAAGACAACTAGTGATGGGAATGAAGATTATTATTGTTGGAAACCAACGCCAAGAATCAGTGAATCTAACCAACACCAATGAATCTAACCAGCTAAAGTAGTGATAGTGAAAAATCTACTAAGTGCAACGAAAACACAATGCAAATATTGTATATTTCTGTAAGATAGACCCATTGAGCCTTAAGCATTAATCGCATCTCTTGGTCTCATCTATGCAAAGCAGGATTAGAGCTAAAATGATGACTTCTTAATCCCTTTGAATTTTCCTTTACTAAATAAATATTAATCTAGAAATCAGAAGGGTTCTGCCAGGTATTACAATGCACACAATGTACATTAGGAAAATACTTAATGGTTATGTAAATTGCACTCAATTTTACAAGCTGCTCATTGATGAGACTGGTCCCAATCCATTTCCTCTTCCACCCTCAAAAATCCCTCTCAGATTTGAAAGTTTAAGTTCATAATCCTACTAAACAGAAAGATTAACCTTGGAATCCATTAAGTCTTTCTTGAAAGAAATTCACTGCATTAATCATGTCAGAGAATTAACAAATCATATTACCATGTTTATTTATATGTCAATACTTTCAACCTGTAAATCCACCACAATATAATCCTCCTGTTGGTAGAACTTTAGCAGGAGATAAGTGTTATTTCAAAACTCCACAGAATACAATTGTACAGAACCAGTTTTGGCTATAAATCATTTCTCTTGTTTTCATTACAGGAATTGTTTATACATCCTTTATACAAAAGCATTACAACTGCAGCCATTACAAATGCAGTCCCAGGTCCAATGGACCAGTTTCTAGGAATATTTAAGAATAGATGGAGAAATCCTACCTATTGGACTCTTGGGGGGAATATGTATTACATCTTCTAAACAGGAAATGTGGAAGTGTTGCACATAGCAACCAATCAGATTCTAGCTATCATTTCTCTAGTACATTCTAGAAAATGAGAGCTAGAATCAGATTGGTTGCAATGGACAAAACCGCCACTTTTCCTTTTTAGAAGTCTTAGTAAATCTACTTCTTGGGCCTCTGTGTATAACTGTTTTGAAAACTACTGTACAATTATGAGGGAATGGAGATCTGTCACTATGACTGATTGTACTTGCATTATGCAAGTGTTAAAAAAAAACAAAACAGTTTTTCTTCAGATAGGAGAAAGTTAGTGGATAGCACTTCTGCCTCACAGCACTGGGGTCATGAGTTAGATTCCTAACCATGGCCTTATCTGTGTGGAGTTTGTATGTTCTCCCTGTGTTTGCTGGGTTTTCTCCGGGTGCTCCGGTTTCCTCCCACACTGCAAAAACATACTGGTAGGTTAATTGGCTGCTATTAAATTGATCCTAGTCTCTGTGTGTGTATGTTAGGGAATTTAGACTGTAAGCTCCAATGGGGCAGGGACTGATGTGAGTTCTCTGTCCAGCGCTGCGGAATTACCGGCGATATAAATAGCAGCAGCTTATGAAGTATAGATAAAGAGGGCACCCTAATTCTAATGTGATGACTCTGCTGAGTAGTTCCGCATATTGCTCCATCCACACTCCAAGAGTGCTTCCTTCCTTTGTTACAGTTCCCCAGCCTCGCAAGCACTCAGAAGGCAAGGAATAGAGTGAGGAAGCTGGAGGAAGAAAGTTGCGCAGGAGTGATGACAGAACAATATGTGAGACAACAGTTAGCATAATCACCCCATTTATATACAGTGAAGGAATACTTCACATAGGCCTATTTGCACCATATGTGGTTCAGTACATTACCATACCTTATCAAAAGATCATGGGCCTGATTCATTAAGGACCGTAAGGTAAATAAAAAAAAGAGTAACTTTTCTCCTAGACAAAACCATGTTACAATACAAGGGGTACAAATTAGTTTATGATTTTGCACATACGAAAAATACTGGCTGTTTTTTCATGAAGCACATAAAATACTTAATAGATTTATTTGTACACTGAAATGTAAAGTTGATCTAGAACATGCCTTACCCCCACTATAAATCTGCAATTACATTTTAAATTTGCCTCCCCCTCCAATGCAACATCGTTTTGTCAAGATGCAAAGTTACTCATTATTTTTGCTTTCCATTCCTTAAAGAATTCGGCCCCATGTGTGTAGCACAAAAATCGATCTCTAGGTGAATATTTACACTTGTACATTAGAAAATATACCAAAAGATGTGCACGTTAAATGTGCTGGAATGGGCTTCTCGTATGACAAACACTTTCCTAAGTCTTTTGAATTTCTAAGATTGAAAACCATATACCTTAAACAACATGTGGCAGATGTATTTGGCAGGCATCTACAGAAAGGAATGAAATAACTTCAACGGTAAAACATTACCATCAATTATTATACAGCAATAAACAGATTGTATTTCCATGTATAACATTTTTTTCCTTAAATGGGGCTGGGTTTTATATAGTGTATGTTCCATAATATATGTCTATAGAGATGTATTTGATGAGTATGTCCCCTACAGTTATTATTCATTAAAGTTTGAAGATTCAACGGTTTCGGTGATGTCCGCAAAAGACCGGTAGCTAGAACCGCAAGTTTTATTATAATGAAATCCATATAAGCACTTTTATGTTGCTCGGGCTACTATTTTCCTTTGTGTCAGTAGACAGTGTTTGTGTGCCGAGTATTTATATAAACAACGAGGTTTAAAAAACAAATACATACTGTGTCTGTATGAACAAAAGCCTACATTTTACAAGGGCACACACACATAGGCATTGTAGTGTCCTTGCAATAATGGCCCATTAATAATTATTAGTATGGTTAAGGAACAGAAGGACATTGAGTCAGCAGGGGTTTTGGAGTAATCATAAGTAATTTGAAGGCTCCATTCTTTGATAGAAGAAGCCTTAGTGATGTTTGTGTGTATGTATATACTTGGTAGAGCTATACAAAGTAGTGTGTTCATATCCACATGGGAGGAGGGCCCCCTGTTGTTTTAACAAAGCAAGTTAGAGTTTTAAGGCATCATTAAACAATTAGACGATGAAGTTGGTCCTATGAAACCATAATTTACGACTATGTTCTAACAACATCCCAACAATAAAGTTTCTATTCTCTGGTTACTAAAAAAAAAAAAACTTTGTCTGAAGCCTAACACCACTGTAATTATCTTCATAAAACTAATCACCGGCCAGGTATTTTGAGAAACATTCCATTTCTATTAGCAACCCTCCGAGTCATAGTGATTTCAAAAACAGGCTGTGTAGGACTTGGAGAAAGTATATTTAAAGCCTTTCAGTACATATTTAAACAGTGCATTCAACACCCCTTACTAGTGATGCTAGTCAGGCAATTAACAGATGGCGTCCAGACCTTACAAAAAAAAAAAAAAAGTTTCCATATGGTTTCTTAAGATTCAGTATTTCAGCAAAGTTGCATTTTTTTAGGAACATAATGCATTGAAAAATACTCAAATAAGCCATTTTTCAGGGGATGGGTAAAAAAAATCAGTAGATGCCATAATTTCTGAAATAATTCATGTTTATTTTGTTACATCATGTTGTATTGCTGCACATTTTGTATTTTGTTAATAAGTTATTAATTCACTTAGTCTGACCTGTCCTTATGATGCACAAACGAGAGGAGACAGTTTACTCCTGGTAAGCGTCATCTTTTGTCATTATTTTTTCTTTACACTGAGACTTAATTTGTCTGTTGTGTAGAAGTGAAATGAGCAATTCGGTAATTAACTTTTGTGTTTTTAGATGTATGAACCTTAATTAGATTTCATTATAAACAAACAAATGTCAACCACAATTATAAGTTCCTTGCTTTACCCTCACATTATCCCTTTTCAAACAAACTTGATGTCACACAAATTATAATCAAGCGGACAGCAATTCGGAGTTGAATTCTACATGATTTGCCAGTAACCTGATTACCTTAACTTCAATATCATTACAGGAAAAGTATTTTAAGATAAATAATTACCAGAATTCCAACAGGAGACAGGCTTAATTGTATTGATTCAGGAGAATCAGGCGTAGTAGGACTTCAACTGACGGAATAATGTTATCTTAAATCTACCCTTTCTATTAAAATGATATTGCCTGGCAGGAAAAAGGTAATCTGAGATAGGTGTATGAAATCTCAGATACAGAGCTCAAATAATTATTTTACCCAATTATCTCCTACAAGAAGCAACAAAATATCACCGTGGAGCAACCTTATGGAACAGAATTGTTGGGGCCTTATTACAGAGTGGTTCATCTGTTATAAGCAGGGACTAGCAGATCTGCCAGGATGTAATGGAGGTGAATAATTAGTCTTGTAGCACTGTGAGTGAACTTCTCCTCAATGCAATAAGAGTTAATTAAAGTTTACCACCAAACATCAACCAAAGTAGGATGTTGATCGTGTTACAGCATTAAGTGCCAGCAGACAATGGTTGGCAGCAATTAGAACGGCTATCAAATGACCTGCGATGATAATTATACATTCAAAACAGCTAAAAGAGCTGAAAAAAAACTAATCAGCTTTCTTTTTTTTCTCTCTCTCTCTCTCTACAACAACAATTCGCAGGGCAGGAAGCAGGTATCAGATTATTTCAGTTTAACACTGTAAATCAATAGAATTAAACAAGCAGGAGTTGTCTGAGTACATTATCTAGCAAAGAACAATTTACTGTACCTGATGGACGAGATCCTGAACCCATTCACTGAACGAACACAAAAAGGCAAAGTGGATATGTTTCAGTAAAATGCTCTGCAAGCCTGCTAATTATGGGAATGGCTATTTAAACTGTATATATATATATTTTTTTTTCCCATTTTATAATTAAAACATTCTTTGCAGATATGGTAAAAGCATTTATCTCTGAGGATACTACATTACTATTTATTTTGCTTAAAATTAAATATTTTAAATGCTGGCTTTTTATTATGTTACGTGTTCATTAAATACAAATAATTTACATAAGAAAGGACATTTTATATTACTAGAAATTCTACCTCCTGGCGCCTGTATACTAAACCTCTCTATTTAATGTATGCAAGATACCATCAGTGAAAATTATTTTCATAAAATGGCTCACTGCTTTGCATAGTTATTGGGCTGTTGCCTAAAGCTATTTTACAGATTTTATTTTCTACCATTCCTAACAAACCTGATTTTCCCAACTAATACTGTTATGCTACGGATTTGAGCAAAGTGTTGGCTAAGCCCAGTATTTCCCTAGAGCTGTATTTAAGTCATGGCCCACTCCCTGTACTAAAAAAAAAGGGTCTCCCTAAAGCTCTTCTGCCCCTTCAGCACTCACTGGTCCTGACAATTTCACTTCAGAGTTTGCAAATGAGCCAATGGCTGTGATAAGATTGTGCTTTATCTAAGACGTATCATTAACTCTCATCACTATCTCCGAATGTGGCGCTTTCCTCTCTTGCGAAAGTTCCATGTTCTGTTTGATGTGCAGTTCAACGACATTAGGCATTACGGAAGTGACTTGTTACAGGAAGGGCAATTTCAAATGAGCAACTAGTATTTGGATAGCTATCACCATCATGGTTGGATAGCACAATTAATAAAAAGAAAAGCTGTTACAAAATCTTCACTAATATTATTATTAATAATCTACTTGTTTTTGCTACTTTTCCATTGTTTTTATTTTTGCTGCTGTTTTTTTAAGTTAACAAGTAGTATCTTAGGGTGAAAAATGCAATCTGAATATTGTAAGCCCGCCGAACCTATTGTTTCCACGTCAGTGTTAACAGATTCATTATCTCACACCATAGAAGTAAGCAGAGCCAACTGTAACACAACAGACCCTGGAAATGGAGGTCATTGGCTTTGAGTTAAAGTGCTATTCACTTTTGGGCTCAGCGAGTCGCTTCCTATTTCTTATTGGCATGAACCCACCCCCTTCTCATACCAGGGGAAGAACAAAGCCAAGTGTCTGTGTGAGGTTTATGAATAAATTAGAGGTGAGCCACTTTAAGTGCTGCCTATGATGTCCTTGGCAGCAGCGAACACTTAAACAGGCTCCTATGATCGGTGACTACTGGCAAACATTAAATCGTTATCCCTCATTGTGGAGGGTCAAAGACTCCTCCGTTTGTATCTATTGACCTCACCTATGGGATGCTAAGGTGTTATCTACTGGAGGTTGAAGGAAGTGTGATAAATCTTTGTAAATCTAGACTTGTGAAAGTTAAACTCCTTAGCTCATTAAGTATCCTGTTGTCTCTTACTTGTGGTTAATTAGTGCAACTATAATCTGTTTTTAGTAGGTGTAAATGGCCTGCTTAACCGGTTCCTACTCTGGTCTAATTCAAATGTCCATATCACCACGCTGCGTATATACAAAAACTGGCAAAATCAATATATATATCACCCTACTATATAATCACTTGATATATTATATGGTACTCAAGTAATGCAAACTAACTTGATTCATTTAATAGTTAAATAGGAAATAATGAAAGTTTAATTGTTCGTTTATTAAGATGTAAAAAACATAGATGTATAAGACAACATATTTCATGCTATTAGGTAGTTTAAGTAGTTATACTGGCCTATTTAAATACTGGCTATTATCTATGTAAATGAGGAACCACATTCACATAATACAGCCCAACCAGAAACTACAGTCTCTAAAGGACATGACATGTCAAGCTGTACTTGTCTCCCTCAGTCTCATGCCACACACACATAATCTTGGGATGTAAACTTGTCAATAGACAACAGTAGTGGCACTTCATATGAAGCAGGTGATTCTTGTGTTTGGCACTTCACTTCTGAAATTTCTTCTGTGGGATGCAGTACTCTACTTTACAATAATCAAAATGGCTCCTTTATCAATATCAGTCCAGCAGACACTTTACAAAATATTTACTAACATAATACAAATGTATAGAAGCTCATAGCCACCAGCAACCATTTTAGTCAATTACTTTCATTGCCTGACCTAAGGTAGATGGTAGATCCATCAAAGCTCTTTGGTTGTTTGAGTTATTAGAAATTTGTGCTTTTGCCCTTTGTTAGTTAATAAGTCACAAAATCTCAAGTCCTTCATTTATGCCAAAATAATATTTATTCAACTATGACACACTAGGTAGCATTTCAGGCTAGTTCCAGTGATTTTACACTAACCAGCCAGTATTTGATAGAATTCCATGATAAATCATTTTTCTATTGAGATTCCACCAAGTGTCATTCACCACAACATGAAAACAGAATTTGAACGTTCAGACAGAATGAACTGCTCACCCTATCTCTGCAGAGGCAGATTAGCATGAAGCCAAGGAAATGCAATATCTAATCCACTTAGCATGTATAATTAAGAAAAAAGATTTGTACAACACTTTTCTATTCGTCTGACATGTTGCAACAGGCCTCCACTATGCCATGTGTACAGTCCTACCAGTGCTGAAAAAGCTTTGTGCAGATGATGTATTAATCAGAATATTTCATGTGCATTAGTCAATATTAGTGAGCTGTGCAATGCTTAGGCTTACCAGATCTGCCATGTCAATCTGGACGCATGGAATAACAAACAATGATACACAATATATATAGTTTGACATTATGTGTACAGTTCTTAAACATTACAAGTATTACTACCTGCGACATTCATCATTTTATTCTATTATTTTTAACACAGTTAAACGATAAGTATAGCGCCTGAGTTGTACCGTAGAAAAAAAGCTGTATACAAATGGAGAAGACGCATACACTAAATTATAATGAGCTATTCAGTAGAAGTTAAGGGCACCACTCACGAGAGAATAATATTATTTACAAGACCAATTTTAAGACAGTGCAAGCTTGTGGTAGCTGTGCATACAGCAGTTTTATCCATAGCTGTCTATTAGCTTTTGCTAGGCCTGATAAACATCCATCCCTTATTGTGTCCTAGCCCAGGTATTTACTGTAGACCGATATCCAAATTCAGCACTGCAAAAAAAATGGACTTTTCATCGAACTTTCATATACTCTAAAATTTGCACACTAACAAATCGACTTCACTGCATCACAATTAAAACCAAAACTCTGATATACCACCAACATGATCTTCAAACACTACAATGCATGCAAAAGGAAGCACTGGCTATATCATTATACTTCTATTAAGATACTTATATAACTTCATGCCTGGAATTGAAAGCATTTAACTGTTTTAGGTCTAGAGGGCTTTAAATGCATTGAAATTCCAGAAAAAGATTAACAGTCACAGATCCAGTGCAAGTACATCATAAGAAAGCCATGTAATATTTTTGCACACTGCTGCACAGTCTAAAACTGTACTATACTCTGGGCTGCTGCCCACTCAGTAAGAATGCAGACAGTACATAAGCTACCATTAGCCCATGTGTTATCCAATTCTCCAGCGGTTGGAGACTAGCCAGTGACAACACATGCTGCTTGCTTAACCATGTTTTAAAACAGAAATGAGATTTTTTTATTTTTTTCTAAATAAAAGAAGGTATATTTTCCTTAAAGAAATCCAGCTTTTGCAAGAACATTCTTCAGCTCGCCCAGAAAGTTTGTTTTCCACTTGTAATGAAAAGTAACAGAAGAAGGGACAATTATAGAGACGTGGCCTCCAAAATCTCACAGCAGTGATACTTTTAAGAATGACCTAGTAACACAAAATCTAAATATAGAACCTGGCATAAAAAAGAGAAAGACTTAGAGTTAAGATCGGACATGCATTCATTAAAAAATAATATCTGCAAGCGTCCATTTAAAGTATGGTAATCATCTTTTTATATAATTTATGACATTCTCTAAAAACGGACTGGTAAAACCACAAAGTAAAGTAGCAACGTACCCTTAACTTTTGGCAGCACGTTTACAAGTATGATCAACAGACAATGTAAAACAAAAAGGCACAACAATGTTCTGAATGTTACAATGTCTAAAAAACAGCGACAACTACAATTGTTTTTTTTTTTTAACACACCAGACTCCAAGCTCTAGTGAACTGACAGCATATGTTAGGGAACTTCTGGGACTGAGCAATAAACAAATCAGGTCAGCATCTGGCAGAATCTGCCAACACTTGTCTTTGGTGGCACTAAATTGATAATTATGGTGGCTTGACACTAGGAAAGAGGGTGCTTAATGTACATACAGATAAATAATTATCCACACTGTATTTAATTTACAGATGTGCCGAAAGGACCAGTTCCCACCTTCAAAAGTGTCTCCACACTTAGGGTATTTTAACTGCTCTAATTACTGTTGAGAGCACATAATTAGAAGTACTGATCACACTGTCAACAGCTAGCCTGCTACAGCATAGCTCTGACTTACTAGGAAAAAAAAATCAAAACCATCCAAATGCAAACCATGTTCCTAACGCAAAAAAAAAAAAGGAACACAGTGAATAGGATATACATTTTTAGCGAAAACATATTTAAAATGCTTCAATGAACACCAATGCATCACAGTGCAAAATAAAATAGTACAAGTACAAAATAAAATAGTACAAGTACAAAATAAAATAGTACGTTGTTTATATGTTTCTTGACTAATGAAACACTTTAAACGTTATATATACTCAACATGATCAATTTAAAGGCGAGCACATGTAGTTATGTAAACTGTTTTTAATTGTTTACAATTTTCTTTTGTAAGTGACACCTATTTTGTAAAGCCTATGAATATATTGATTTGTAAGTGGAGAGACAGCAAATGATTAGGGTAGTGGTGTTTGATCTAGCTGTGGCAGTATGACCATACTGTTGTCTCACTACTACATACAGACCTGTGTTTTCTATCCTTGACCGATTTCTATCACATGTTTTACTTGAGGTGATGGTGGAAGCTGAGGACATCTATAAAGTTGCTGAAATCTGAGCTACCTACTTGTTTTCCGATGTCTTGGACAAATATAACTTTAGGGATAGCTAGGCAGAAGAATAAAGAATTAAAAAAAAAAAGAAAAAAAAAAGGGGTCTTGCATTTTCATCTTGCTTTCATCTTGGTCATTCAGTCAACCATTCAGTGCCCTATTCAGCCGAGCTTTTCATTATGCAAAAAAATGCTAATCCTTTTCCGATGCTTTCACACTTGTATAAACCACCATTCCTTCAGCAGAAAAGTAATTATATCAGTTTACCTTCCTGTCAAAAAAACAGGATTAATATTCAGATAGCAGTATCTTCTAGTTTTCTAATTTCTGCGGTAGGGAGCTAAAGATTATTAGGTAAAGTATTAGTGAGAGCAAGAGTCTTTTTTTTTTTTTCCCTGAATATGAATGTGTTATCAAAAGCAAAAAAAAAAAAAAAATTACTTCAGCTGCTGAGGGAAGTCTTTTCAGTCACAGAACTGACCTTCCCTTTTGCTGGGGCCCGAACAGAATAAGCCTCATTCGGGTCTATTAATCAGAGACAAATTATGAAAGAATGTGACTGGTCTGGTTGACACTATACTGTCTTGGAAGACTCAGTAACAGCCTTGTAACAATGTCCTCTTCATGGGTAATGAACAGCCATGACAAATGGAGCACAGCAACTATTTATTTGCATATGCAAATTCCCTCACAAGGGAAACATGTACAAACAAGTGTCATTGTGAGGTGGATTAGGCAAACAACATTTTCTTCTTAGGACATTCTGCAGCCCAGAACATTAGTCAACACAATTAAACCGGGTCTCCATGACTACTAATGAAATTTTACCATGGTATGAGTTAAATTAGAGAGCTAGATATGTTTCCACAATCCAACTTGAAATCCATTATTATTGCAGAACAATGCAGTGATAGTGCTTCGCCTGATCTTTGCCAGCTCAACAAGCCTCTGAAGTTGACAATTTGCATATGTTAATATAATTAAGCACTGATTCCATGAAACTTGTACATGCACCTTCCCGAGCACTTTACTCTTTGAACGATGGCCAAGTCCTTAACCCTCTGAATGGTCTGGAAGAGGGAGCTCTGACTGTGGGTGCAGCCCCAAGGCAGACACATAAAGGCTCTTCTTCTGTAAACACTAAGATCAACCTGGCCTCTCATATTTCTGTCAACACACTGAATGGAGCCTGTGCACCTACACATAATGTATAGTAAGACATACGTTAAGTCCTATTTATGTATATAAACAAGACTATGTATAGTCTATGTCATAAATGTATAGTATATAAAACAGACTACGTATAGTATAGTATATGTAGTAAACATATAGAATATAAACCAGTCTATGTAAAGTATATATAGTAAATGTGTAATATATAAACTAGACTATGTATAGAATTTGTAGTACATGTGTAGTATATAAAACAGATTATAATTATTTGACATGCTCATTATCTATTTTAATTACTTTATACAACAAAGATCATAATTGGGGTTTGTTGCATTTTAATAGGAAAACATAACTGAGAAAACATTGAAAAGTGTGGGGGAAAAAAAGAGCATGCAGTAACTAATGATCTTTGCCTAAATATATGCAGAGGCAATTAAGCAATGTTAATTACTATGACAGCAGTTAATTGAATATAATTAGATATTTTAAACCACTGAATAAAGCAGAGTTAAGATTAATTTTATTGAGATTAATTGTAAATAAGAATAGATTAACCGAGTGTTTTGACATGCATAAAAAAAAAGTGGTTCTGCAAATTATCTAAAACAGCTCAGGCAGAAGAAGAGAAAATAAACTCCTATATTATTCTAATGTCACACCTCGGATTCATCTGCTGAATAAACAGTACGTTTCAAACCGAAATAGACAGGAATCTTTAAGAAAAACAAACAGCTTGTTGAGATTAAAGGTCCTTTTGTCCTTTTTCGTGGGCATTTCTTTTACCAGACTAAATTAAGCGAGTCTGCAGCACGGTTTTTCGGAAGGAACATTTCACACTGAATGGAAAAAATGTTCTATCACATATGAAATTCATGCAGCTGTGCGGAACTTAGTCCAGCTGGTTTAAGACTATAAAACAACAGCAATTGATAGGCAGTAGGCCTTTGCTAAATTTTGTGGCAGAAATTATGACCTATTTTTTTTTTTTTGTATTCTATTTTTTTTTTTTTTTCCCCAATATATAGTATTTTCCTTTGTATCCTAACACAGGGCATGTTATTACAAAACAACAATTTTGAGAATAAAAAAGTGTTGGAGAACAGAAACACAACTGGGTTTATGGTATGGGCCTATCACTAGAAAACGACAGGAATGTAGTGTACACATGGCTCTCTACTGCTAGTTTAATGCTTTGGCCTGTCACTAGTGGCAAATCGATTAGTCCATTCAAGATATGATTATCTAACCTCCGTACTGCTTTAATTCTAAGCAGAAAATCCACAGCTTCTGTATTCCTTGAACTAGATACAGGAATGGAAGCTATTTAATAAAATTAAGCACACCAGCCACGACTGCTGCAGAAATCACAGCTAGGAAGGGTGCTTCAATTGATTTTGAAATAAATCAATAGGTGATTAACACAATATTTTTAAAGCCGCAGAATGAAGATATATTATGTAAACAAGTGTATTATATTTCCAATATCCATTCATTCCTTACTGGACGAGAGGTCTGTGATACCGCGATTGCTGTTGCTCCACGCCAATATAGGTCTCCTATATATTTTTTTTTTTATCAAAACCCGAAATCAGTCTGTGCAACAACGTTACAACAAGTCATTCCGCGGTGTAGGATTTTAAATCATCCAACCTCTTCTAATAGACTTGAGACTTATTGAGGTAGAAACCATAAAAAATGAAGAAGGGAAATTTAATCCCTGAAATATTGATTTGCACATTAATATCATATAGGCAGAGGGCAATTTGGCTTCATGGAAATGACACATTGTCGACCCTTGGTGAAGTCAGAGCCAATTTAACTGCTGAACATGTCTGAATCTCAAGAGTTATTAAGGGCTTCCCTTCTTGCCTTTATGACATTTCTTCTGCCTACCAATGCAATCTTAAATGTATTATCTTTAAGAAATAATTGTAATACCTCAGGGGTTTTCCTGTTAATGGAAGGGAGTCTAAACCACATCAGATTCTGAAATGCAACATTAAACCCTTGCAATCAACAAAACCACCTCAATTCTCATCCATCCAGTACAGGATCTAATATTGTTATTAGAGATAATCAAATTTCATTGTGTAAATTTAGGCTCACGGATTGAAGCAGTAAATTCTGCTATATTAATGTGATTTCACAACACCGCTATGCTAAAGTTGCTGGCATAGCATCTTTTTTTTTTTGTTATTCAAAAACAGTCAGCTACAAAGCAACCTAATTGTGCGAATGTTCCAAGATTCCGTGATGGAACTGCACTCACGATCAGCTGAGGTCCTCTCTCTTTATTTTGAGCTATGCCTAATTGATAACTTCAATTTGAAAGAACAATTAAGTGACATTGCATAAGGCAACAGCAGGTACTATGACTGCGTTACAGATGGTCCACCTGACCCCCTCTTTGTTTGCTGGTCACATATTTAATTTTTTTTTTTACAGATTTATGACTTTTGTCTATTTCCTTGTTGACGTTTATGTTTCTTATCATAAACAAGGAAACCATTAGCATATGCTTCAATTGGAGAAAAAATATCTTAGCCAATTTAAAATAAAGCCAAACAAACTCCAGTATATGCCAATT
This sequence comes from Mixophyes fleayi, assembly GCF_038048845.1. Taxonomy (NCBI): domain Eukaryota; kingdom Metazoa; phylum Chordata; class Amphibia; order Anura; family Limnodynastidae; genus Mixophyes; species Mixophyes fleayi. Next base: position 236,762,525 of record NC_134406.1, on the reverse strand, counting down.
TCTCTACCAATCACACTATGTATAGAAAGATGTCTACTGAGAAGAAAAATAATAAAAGAATAAGCTTTAGAGGCCATTGTTGTTAACCCAACTGCTGAAACATCTGTCTTGTGCTCTTAGACAGTCTCTGCTCCCCTGCTGAGTAAAGCAGCAAAATATATATATAGAAAACAAAACAAATAGTTTTTTACATTGTAGCATTATTACTATTATTATTATTATTGCTATATTATATGCTTAGCATTGGCTGCCATGATTCTCGTGGTGTTGGCTAGGTAGGAATAAATAAAATAGCAATGCATATTTTACATATCTTCTATTTGTAAAGCTTTCCAAGTAAGTGCTCTTTCTGTACTCTGTAAAAAAAAAAAAGGATCGTAGAAAAGGAAAACCTGACCCAAAGCCCAATAGGATCCTGTCAGAATCATCTGTAAACAGAAAGTAGAACAAGTGCTGATGGCATTGAGAGTGTTACATACCCAGGCTGTGTTTTTGCATTGCTCTCAATGGAAGCGATCGATGCCCATGTCACTGTCGTGTCCCAATCGCAGCCAAGTCTCTACCTCAATCTAAGCAGCAGCCCCACAGACTGGCCAGCTTATTTCACAGCCTCCGCTTCCACAATACCACAAATATTACATTTTCTGGGCTCTTGAGCGTTGATTGCTCACAAGGAACAAGCCACTGAAAATCCATGGGAAGAGGAGAAAATGCAAAACCTCTTTTGCCTGACATCTACATGAGCCTTGATTAAAAAGGCAGAAGGGTTAATAAAAAAAAAAAAAAAAGGGACCATGGAATGAAGCAAAGGAAATGCAACTGTCAGACAACGGGATGACCAGACTTCCGTCACAGCAGCCTGTTTGGATAAATATTAGCCACCATCTTCAACGTGAAGTTGGCTTTGTTTTACTCAGATCGAGCCCCCCTCCCCTTTGTTTCTATTTCTTTTCTTTCTTTTTTTTTTTTTTTCTTTTTTGGTCTTGGGTGAGCCTGATCATTTATCCTCTTCATTTTAAAGAAATATGGATAAAACCATGAAAGAGCCACGAAGGTTAAAAGGAATGAAGGCGACTGTTCTGCCCTCTCTCTAACTCCTCTTGTCTCCGGCAGAAGCCGATAACCCCCCCCCCCAGCACAACTTGCAGGTAACACAATAAGCTTGTCTGCTACACCACCAACTTCCATCCGATTGCAAGGCTGGCTTCACAATCAGATTAAGGGAGATTGGAATTGGAGAAAGGGGAAACAAGTGGGCAAAAAGAAAAGGAGCAGAAAATGAGTATGCAGCGGCAAATTATATTGCTGCAAAGAGAAGCTTAATGTGGAATGTTTTATTTTTCCTTTAATGCATCATAAACTGTACACATTGTGTTCTAGACATAAAGGACATTTAAAATCGAGAGACTTTTTATTGGGATATTGTTGTTGGGTTTCTTTTCCTTTTTGCAGGTTTTTTTTTTTTTTTTTTGCTATGCTGGGAAGCTAGTGACTTTTATGTCAGCTTCATTGTGTGCACAGTCAGTGTAGCTGATAGCAGGGAGTGGAGAGATGAGTTATGCCTGCCCCTGAAGCCTACAGCCAGCACAGGACAAGAAAGCTCCAGGAGACAGTCTAAAAACCATCCCCCACGGCCTTTCTTTCCCCCGGCCACCCCCAGCTAGGTCATCTAAAGCTAGCAGACCGTACCACTAACAGGAAAGAAAAAAAAGACAGCAGATATGAATGTTTCTTTGTAGAAAAGCTTAACAGCATCATGCGGAAATTACGGAGAAAAGCAAAGAAGACGATAAAGAATGCTAATTGCTTTTTTTTGAGGGGGGGGGTTTGCAAAACATTTTTGAAAAGAATAATAATCGCAGAAAGAACTTTTTGGACTAGCACTTATTCTTCCCCTTGGACCGTAAAACATACCTGCAGTCTCAAAAATGCCTGAAATAAATGTAGATCATTGTTCAAACTGAGAGGAAAATGCAGAGTAGAAAGTCATGCTTCAGAATTTTTATTTATCTTTACAGGGGGAAATACAGCTTCCAGACATCCCTGGCTGTGAGATGTGGAGCTTTTCTTTTTTTTTTTTTTGACAGCTTGGCTTCTCGCTGTCTGACAGTTTTTTTCCCCCTGCGTTGAGATGCCTAATCCAAGCAGCAACGGAGTAAAACTGGACTGGGAAAACAGCTAAGGAAAAGAAAAGGGAACGGACACCCAGCAGCAATCAGTGCCGACTGCTCCCTGGTATGTCAGTTCGGACGAAAGAAAAGAAAGGAAAGGGGGAGTTAGCTGGGATCTGTGCAGATGGGGAACGTGTGTGTGTGTATGTGTGTGTGTGTGTGTGTGTGTGTGTGTGTGTGTATGTGAAAGAAACAAAGTGAGGCTCTGAGCGAGCAAGCAGAGAGAGAGAGAGAGCGAGAGTGGGAGAGAGCAAAATATCAAAGATTGTGCAAGATCAGCCTGGAAAGATAATCAATACCCGACCTAAATTTAACACAAACTGCTCAATAAAAGTTAAAGGAAAAAAAACTTACTTTCCATTTCCCTCTCGCAGCTTTCACTCGATCTTCTTAAATAGACTGTGTGTGTCTCTTTCTTCAGCTTAGTCACAATAGCTGATCCCATCCAATAAAAGGATAATGTTCATCAAGAAGAAAAAAATGAGAATAAAAAAGGACAATTATACAAAAAAGGAATAATCCTGGAACTTTTTGCAGGAGTGCAGATACGAGCAATTGAGCGGAGAGAGAGCTCTGCTTGTTGTTCTGGGTCCGCTGGGTGTGAAAGCATGTGCCATCCGCAGCCTCGCTGTTTGCTTGTGAAGGGCTTGGGAAAAGGAGGAAAGGAAATGAATGTCTTTATTCTGCTAATTATTATCGTTTTAGCCCTGTTTAAAAAAATGGCTGATTAAGTTGAGTGCGCATGTCTTTGTGTGTCTGTTCCTGATATGCACTCTGGGAATGAGAGAGAGAGCGAGCGAGAAAGAGAGAGAGAGAGGAGAGGAGAGAGAGGGGGAGGTGTAATTAGTGAGGTGATCAACAGTCTCCAGATTGCAAATGACGTGCAGCCCGGACTTAGAGCCGCTCGCTGGGGCTGTAGAAACCACAACAATAATCAGAAGCAGGATCACAGAGCAGCCCATCCACTCCTGGCTGAAGACTTAATTACTAACACACACATGTATACAAACTATAGGACTGGGGAGAATGAGCAGAATCGCAAAGATAATCACATACCAGAAGAATAAAAAAAAAATCTTCTCTTGCATTTACCTTGCAAGGCATTTAAATGAAATGAGGTAGGAGTCCTTTTAGACCACCTATTTTGGAGGTGTTCACCAGCCAAGTATATGTAAGAAAAACTACAAAATAGTAAAGTCAAATATCTAAGTTATATTATAATATTGATTCAATTATTGTGCAATTTTTTATGTAAAAATCAGATTTTTAATTTTTTTTTCCATTGTAAAATTAATATTGAAAGTACATGCTAATATTATTTGTTTGATTGCTATACACTCTCTATGATATGAAAAAAGGTATACAGGCTACTGTATTTCTACTTGCCGTACGTCTCAAGACACGGACATTCCCCGGAGCATTTTTGCGCTGAAGGAAAAATTGGCCACGCAGAAGATAAAAATTTAAGAATTTTTTCTGTGTATTTAAAATGTTTATGTTTATGAATGGACAATGATTGAGATTATTAGTAAAATATAGCCAAAAAACCCAACAACAATAACCACATATTAAGGCTGATTAAATGAATTTGGAAAGCTACTTTAAAGTGTGTTTAAATGACACATTTATAGATATTTTGCTTAATCACACAGTTTTTAGCAACGGGAGTTTCACAAAGCAAAAGTAAATACAAGTTGAGAGCAAAGGATGTTTACAGTGTCAAAAGTCTAAGCAGGTGAACCATAACCTCATGTTGGAATTGACGTGCCTTTTAAGTCCAGGATTCCTGGGCTACGCGTCAAAAACTTGTCTTAGGCCTTAAGTACCAAGTCTGCCAAATGCCAACAGAAAGGGTTAGCACCATTAAGGCTCCAGGACTATTTCAGAGGAATATAAAAAAAAAAAAAATCTCGCAAGACAAAGACAAAAATTTTGGCGAATCTCAGGTCAGCAGTATGAATATTTTACTAGAAGACAATTCTGGCAAGCCCTGTAGGTGAATAACATTTAAAAGTGAAACTTTGCAAATTTAAAGCGTCTGCTCTGCTTAAAGGATGCATCACATTCTGAGAATTTTACTTACTAAAGGTAGCAAGGTTACATGGAAAAATATTTAGGGAATTATATGAGCATAAGAAAAAACAGATTTTGCGTGATGGTTCTAGCAGACCAAATATGTACCTTAGTAGCCAAGAAGACGAGAGAAGAAACTGCACCGCGTTGCTGTAAAATCGCTCCTAGCCTTCCATGTATATTTCTCTGAAAATCTCAAGTGGACTCTATATTTCTCTTTAATATCTTTATACACACCTACACACCACAATTACATAGCAATACAAGATGGGTGTGCATATATAATACAAACATGCATATAGGTATGCAAAGGCTGCGGAAAGTAGGATATGCGTGTGTGTGTGTATATATTTATATTATGTTTATATATTATACATATATATATATATATACACACACATATATATTATATATATATATATATATATATATATATATATATATACATACACACACACAAATACATATATATATATATATATACATACACACACTCACACACACATATATATATATATATATATATATATATATATATGTATATATATATATATATATATATATGTATATATGTATATATATATATATATATATATATATATATATATAGCATAGGCATAATATTCCATTGATCCAGTGTTCTTGAAAATAATGTTTGTATTATATATATACATATATGTATATAATATATATATATATGATGTAATATATAATTATGTATATTTATATTATCATAAATATACATATGTACTGTAAGTGAATGCCTGTGTGTGCACATGTGATATTAAATGGCTATTATAATTTAAATGCATAGTCACTGAAAAATTATAAACCTGTCCAACCAGAGATAAAAAATTAAAAACAAACTCTGCACAAAAAAAATAAAATATGTATATATAAAATAATCATATTTTATATTCTCGTACTGATACATTTAATGGAAACATCCATGGCCAGAAAAAGCACTGTGGAAATACAAAAAGGACATATCAATCCTGTCATCCTTATTGTTGTAGCTTTCTTTATATCTTTTTAAGTATGGTTTGAGTGTTACTGAATTATAGCTAAATGGACAAAAGGGAAGGCAGGGAATGTGAAGAGGTGAGTTCCCATTTTCATTCTTTCCCCTGTGAATGTTTACTGCCCCTCCTAACCCTTTTATTCTCTGCCCTCTCCCTCTCTCTCTCTCTCTCTTCCTAAAAATAGTAGCTCTGGGGAAAAAAAAAAAAAAAAAAAAGATACTGCGGGAAGTTCAGTTAGAAGAAAATCAGGGATGGCCAGGAATCTAGGAAAAATCGAAGAAGGTTAAAGCGGAGAGAGAGAGCCAGGTTGGCAGATGTGAAGGGGACGATACGAAGAGTGCAAGAGAAAGGACAGAGAGGAGGCAGCAGCGACCCGGGAGAGGAGAAAGGAGGGGAGGGAAGGATGGATGAAAGCGAGCAAAAGAAAGAAGCAAGGAGGCAGGCAGCGTTAGGCAGATCCATTCAGGTTTGTTCTATCAAACTCTATCATGTTTATTATTTACATTTTATTCCACTTTGATTTCTCACTCATTTCCCCTTTATTTATTTATTTGTTTTATCTTTCATTATTTCTTTTAGCTTGTTTTTTTTTATGGCTCTTCATTCCACAAATCACAGAGGTCTGCTGCTTTCATGCAGATGCTTACTGTCCAAAATGTGTGTTCATTCCCCTCAATCTTCTTCCTTCAACAATTTCTTAAGTTCATCAAGTTCATTTCATTATTCTGAGGGTATTATTTTCCTGGGCAGTTTTATAGCCATGCATGTTGAGTTTAAAAGCTGCTTCCCAGTATACGTGACACCTCCTTCCTACTTTTACTGATCCTTTCTTTATGTGTGCAAATAGTCACTTGTATGCCTCTTCCCTGTAGTCAGTGGTCATATGAGAATACACTTCATTTGTGCTTTTCATATCAATGCTGCTTCTCTTGTGCTTGAATTAAAATCTCTTTTCTCCTTAAAAAAAAAAAGTCATTTATTTCACTAATTGACTCTAGGTTTTCACTCCCCTTTTCCTCCTGCTCCTGTTACTGTCATTTCCCTCCCCTCTGCCTTACAATCCTGCACAAATGCATCAGCTACAACCTCTGATCTCTCCCTCTTATCCAAATCCCATTCTAACATTTAAATCATTTTTGTGACTATACCACAACTGCCATTTGTGTAACAAAGCACCTATGCATCTCTCCAATCTTCCTTTGATGCGGTGTGTTCTGGGCCTCTCCAGCATCTAATGGGTTAAACCTGGAACAGTTGTTTTATAACTAGGATACTACTGCTCTTTTCTTTTATGGGACATTGTGGTCACTTTATGTTGAAAAAAAAAAAAAGACAAACATTTATTTAGTCTGTAAATCGATCTTAGCAAACAACTAAAAAAAAAGAAAATCTACTGCAAGGACATGCTAAAACCTGTAATTACCTAGCATCTCCTTTTTAATAGACGTCCCATCACTAATAACTGTCCCAATTCCCTCCCACCCTCAGCCCAAGGGAAAGAGAATCCATGTCTTTTGACGGTGTTCACTAAGTCCACAGAGCAGCTCAGTTTGAAACGAGGTATTACAAGATTTCAGTGTTAGAGACCCTTTGTCTGAACTGGAGACACTTTCAGATCCCCAGCCCCCTCATCACCCTCTGGCTTTTTTTTTTTTGTGTTGTTGTTGCCTCTCTTCCTCCCGGGGGCTATTTGACAATGCAGTGTGTTAACTAACCTTTCTTAAAAATGCATAGAATAAAATAATTACAACATATAAAAAAACAAAATACAGAATGCAATAACACCCTTAGCAACCTATTTTCCATAACATCCTTTAAATCGATTGTAATTTGTCCACACGTTTGTTAAGGTAATGTCAATATTTTGGGCAAACCCCGTAATTAATTCTAATTGCCTGCAACATACGCACATCATTAACACCCACTGACATGTACATATGTAGATGTGTTGTAAATACAGTTGCTCGACTGTCAATTACTGCTCCTTTTTTAAGTTACAGCTGATCCAAACAAAACAAACAATTAAAACAACTTATTGCTAGTAAGGATCACTCACTCACGGGTTTACTAGCTGACTTCTGATTGGAAACAAAATGATCTCGAGAGAAAGGGAAAACACTTGGCTATAGAGATTTGGAGAGGTGAGCACAAGTCCCAGAGAGCCTTTCTTTCACTTTAATTTTACTCTTAAAGTGCCCATAGAAATCCTGTTCATCTGAGTAGGATGCTCTCACCATGTAACTTTCATGCTTCTTCTATAACCCACTGGAGCCGGAGGCAACATGTGAAACAGTTGTGGAGGAGAAAGCTAGGCAATATGTAAAGAGACTTAAAGAAAAGGAGGCAAGTTTTCTTAATCAAATAAGTGTAAAAAGAAAAAAAAAAAAAAAAGCCTATGTCTGTGAAAGATGCCATAGAGGGGAAACATGGAAAGAGGGGGGAAAAAGAGCAAAGGTTGCATTAAAGGAAGCAGGGAAAGCAGCAGCGCAAACAAAGGGACAGAGCACTGGAATAAAAAGGAAGAAAAGATAACACGGGAAGCAGAAGGGAAGGTAGAAAGAGCCAGGGCGCAGACAGGGTTATGGGTTCAGGAGCCCTCTGGGCTTTAAGAGGTCAAAGCTCTCTGACAGACGCACCCACCCCCCCCATTCCAGGCAACCATCCAGTGTTTATAAACAAATCACATCACTGCAGCCTGAGAAGAAAAGCATCCTACTATCTCCAAAGTGCTCTTAAAGCCCTGACACCCACCAAAAAAAAGCTCAAAACATTGACCTATCTCCAACAATTACACACTTTGCAAATCCACCAAAAATCCCAGGAATAATAAAACAAAACACTAAACATGTTCAGTATTAGGATTCAGACCAGACATAATGAAACATTACAAAATGCAAAGCACACGTCAATAATAATGGTTAAATAAGTATTAAATTGACCAGAAAAGTAACTAAAATATACCTATTTAGAGTTCATCTACAATGCAGCTTTCTTCAAGTGTTTAATTAACCTTAAACAAACCATTTAGCAATAAAAATGGAATAGTCAGGACAAATTAATAAAACCAACTGTATAAATGATTGTTTACCTTGATATCAAAGATAGAATTAAAAACAATCTCACTTGAGCTTAACATAAAGCAAGGATTACTACAGAAATTCAACAAAAAAAAAAAGCACAAAGCAAACAAAACAATATTGGCAGAGAACTAAACAAAATCTTAAAACCAACAGTACATCACAAACTAAATGGATCAATACTTTATAAAAAAGATGCTGACCCAGAGCCTACATTTTAAATATAGCAAAAAACACAATAAATTTCTGTTTAAAATTATGCCTATGTGAGCTATCAGTAACCATATCAAAATAGTTTTATATTTTACATTTTAAAAACACAAAAAAACCCTAAAGATGAAAGGTAAAAACTATACCTCAGGAGAAAAAAGATCATCTTCCTTCCTTTGTCTATCAGGCTCCTGTTAAAGCATATGGAAAATGTTTTCAAAATGCCGAGATTTGGCACATTGTCATTGCAAAGAGAGTAGCGCAGTGATGCTGTTATAGAAAATGGGAAATAAATTCAGGATTGGGTGCTGCCTCCTTCAATGCGGATTTATCTAAGTTTAATTTAATATTCTGCAATCACTGTATGATCACATATAATTCACCTGGATTTTAAGGGCTCCTCTTAAATACATTGACCAAGACACAGCAGCCTTTGGATAGATCAACATCTTATTTTATTTGCATTCTTTCTTTTTTGGGAGCATTTTAAACCTTTATTAGCACTTGAAAATATATCATATAAAAGTGTTAGCATGCATGGACATACCATCGTGCAGAGAACCTTAACATCTAATAATAAAAAAAAACACCTGACTCTGATACCTAAATGGTGCAAAATGGTTGTTTGTAAAACACTAAACCTTTAATCAAATTATTGGCATTTCAATTGATTAGATAAACTGAAATCTATAACAGACTACAAGTCATTTAAAATATTTATCTATCTAATTTTTAAACAAACCACCCCAACCCCCCAAAATGATTATGAAAAAGGCAGGAGAGACATTCTTAAGATATTAAATTACGATAATAAAATTATTTCCACCTGGAAAGGTCTAATAATATAAAAACGACAATGATGATAGTAATTATAATAATGAATAATTCAACAACCCTTTGACATACATAAGAGAACATAGTTCAAAAGACAGCATTTGAAGAAATTTTAATACCATTTTTTTTAAACTCCTTGGACAATGAAAAGCAATGATTTTAATAAACATAATTTTGATGTAATTAAAAGAAATAGCTCTGACCCGTTTCACACAGAACCTATGGAATACATTATAATAAACAAATTAGGATGGAACATATATGGGCAAATTAACCATTTATATATAAGTATTGTTAAAATACAAAATATAGAAACTGCTTGCTTTTTGCAGCTTCAGAACCTCTTAAAATCCTTCAACTTCAGCTGACTTAAATCGTTTGCCATTTTCAATGGTATAACGAAATCTTCCCAGCAATTATCATTTTTTTTGCCATTTTGTGCCACAAGATGCAATTTATTTTGAGGGGAGGAATCTACAAAGTGGTGAAATGTAGGCTGCATGCTTGTGGCATTCTGACTGCGAGAAGAGGAAGTGTTGCTGTAACGGGTATTATGTTTATTTGATAAAGAAAATCAATGGAAGTGGCTGTAAAGTAGTTAGTGAGGCGTGTGTTTGGGACTCGGGTTGAATAGTGACTCCGACGGGCTGGTCGATCAGCTATAAGAGCTTTGGAAATCTAACCTAACCCTCAGACCATGCTACTTCTTACTCACTGCAACACATGCCCCAGTCTGTCTCATCCCCTCCTGCTTCCTCGGTTAACCCTTTCCCACTGTGTCATATCACTCAATTCATTCTTTAACTCCTTCTTTTCGTTAGCTCCTCTGCTTCATTCCAGCATCCTATTTTAAAACAAACACATTTATGTTTAGAATTCCACCAATCCACATGCTCTAAACTGTGTTTAAGGAATATGTTGAAGGCGGAAGAATTATTTTCTATGCTTTTAATATTAAGCTTTTCTGCTTCTTGGGATTTTTTTATTTATATAATGTATTATTTTCTGTTTATGAAACTTTTTATTTATTTCTTGTTATTTCCTAAAGCTTTCCATCTTATTTTATAAATGAATGTTTAACCTGCTCTTTTTGTGTTTAATATGTACATGTATTCCAGTGATTTATATGTATGTATTGTTTTTGTAACCTATTGTAACCTATAAATGCCATGCATCTAAGTTTAGCTTGAGCCCTGTTGTTCTGTCCATTTTGCATGGTCTACCTTGTTAACATTTACAGGGTTACCTCTGGGTACCTATGAGCAATATCCAAAACAGTGCTTACCTCTACCTCAGTCTCAGTGGCTTGTGCATATGGTCAACATTATAGCTTTTATTTTAGCAGTGCAGATATTCTAATCTTTGAAAGTAACCAGCTACTCACGTTTTTACGTCCTTTTTTTTCCTCTCTCTGCAGAACTAAATGCACGTCCTTTGAAATATCTCTGCTATATTCATGATTTGTCACTATACATTGTATTATCTGACTTGATGTCTTCAGCTGCAGAAATATCTCCCCCTAATAAATTTCTATTGACTATGAACTAACAACAACAATACCCTATGTTAGCTGTTTTTTTTCTATTTTTCCTTTATTATTTCTGATTTCAGTGTCCTAGGTATATACCCTATATCTTTCATTTAGACACGCCATAACCTGATCCTTTATTGAAATGCTATAATCAATGGCAAAAAAGAGCTTTGTGACATTTCATTCCCTGTCAATCAAATTCCTAACCTACCACTAACCATTGTATATGAATCATTTTTTCTGTTATTAAATGTTTGGTTCTGTTTTATAATATTATGTTGCAATATACAATGTATAATATAGAATGCAAATTATATATCCAGGGAAAACAAAGAATGTTTGAAGAGCTTGATTGTTTGATTGTATTTTAGACATTATTTTTGTGTTAATTACTTTTTTTTGTTGAATTTAGTGCATATCCCTTTAATAGAGCATTGAGCCCCCTGCTCTACTCCCAGGTTTCCTATTTTGATTTACGGAGATCTCTCATGAATTACCATTCTGCTCCCCAATCCAGTTTGAGACTGATGTGCTTGTAAAAGCCACCATGTGAATATGAGAAAGAGGAAATAGTTATTAATAAGTGATGCAGAAATCACAGTAGCAATGCCACAAACCTGCATCTTGTAGGCACTGCTTATGCTGTTAAACTTATCAGAAATGTAAATGTCTGCTTCTGATTCCCTATCCTTTAGTGTATGAAATAATTATAAATAAAGAAACATATCTTAAAAGGTGGCACAACTGTGTATTTGTCCACGTCCCTTGGTGTGCTTAATGGTTAACTATATTTCTACCTGGACAAACTATCCTATGAGTGGGGCCTAAGACGTTTCAGGAATGTTGGGTACCACTCTGTACTTGTATCCTGTACTTGTGAGATTTGGGGGTTTGGGCCTAGTTTCACAAATATAATAGTAATATTATCAGGCAACTGAAAAGTAAAGGCTTGATGTCACATGCTTGAATGCTCTCTTGGCTTTAAAGAAAACAATTTCCATTGTGTTTTTTAGCTTTGTTTAATTTTTTTTATTTATTTATATACTATATTTCTAGAGACGCAATACATTGCAGGCTTATCTAGAATTGAAAGGGTTGTAGATTTAGGAAGTCTACAGACATAAAACAGCAAGCGAGTTGTAGAACCATCTCACAACTAAGTATATACATAAATATACATATACACATATATATATATATATATATATATATATATATATGTATATATACATATATGTATATACATATATGTGTGTGTGTATATATATATATGTATATATATATATCTATATATATATATATATATATATATATATATATATATACACATATGTACATCTATATATATATATATACATACAAATATACATATAAATACATATATAGGTATATAGCTGATAAGCTTTACAAAATTTTCTATCTGGTACGATGCCACACATGAATGGGGAATGGCGTGCACTGTTTGCCACTATTTAAATATGCACATTTTTTGGTGCACATACTTTCCCTGGTTCAACTATTCTATATGGTGACATTTTGTGTATGAATGTACCTATACACTTTTTCTACTCTGGTACATATACCTTATTAGATAGCAGTTTATTACTGTGTTATTTAAATACTACACTAATGTGCGCCTTGTCCTTCCCTTTTTTCATTTTTAGATTTCTTCCAAACCACACCGCCTGGTATCATTGGGGGGCTGGCAGATTGGAAGTGTATAACTGAACTATATTTGAACTCTATATATGTGTGTATATATATATATATATATATATATATATATATACATATATATATATATATATATATATATATATATATATATGTATATGCATTTTCTCTAGATTGTGTTTGTATTCCTAATAATTGGTTTTTGCGCCTTTTTGTATCATTGTTGTTATATATATATATACATATATATATATATATGCAACCAAACCCAATAAAATCTACACATCTACACGTCACTGTAATATTGGAAAATATGATGTGTACAGTATATTTATAGTGAAATGGACATAAGAGGGGTTAAAGATTTAATGTTCTATTTTGGGGTGTGTAGATAATCTGTGTTTAGATTTTTTTGAAGTGCAAGAACATCACTTTCAAAATAAAATGATTTTAAGCCATTTTCAAAACCTACCCCCCTTTCTAGAGTACTGTGAAGATTGTTTATGCAGCCTATTCTAAACCCAAGCCCCGGGGCCAACTATTACCATTATTTTTGGAGAGTTTTAGTATAGTTGTAGGCAAATGTGACATTTCTGCAACTACCAACAAAAACAACAGCAAATTGCTATGGTTATAGACGGTGTAAAACCAGTACCAGAATCTTGTTAGTAAGGAAAAATTTAATACCACAGCAAAGTATTACTACTGTCCAGTTTCAGCTACTTATGGGCATAATAAATTATCTTAACAATGTATGTGAAATGTGAATCTTGTTTAATTGTTAAGTGTATAGTCAGTAGTACATACTCTGTATCTCTTCTACCACCTTCTACCAGCATAATCACTGTAAATAGAAATTAAACTAATCCCTACCATGTCTTGACAACTTGTAAAGATGATCTTCGTCTTGTTTCTCTTAAGTCCTGGTAATAAGAAAATCCAGCATGCGGCTATCTCCTGGAAATTGTAAAAAAAAAAAAATCTTAAGGTAATTTTGTTAACCCTGTTTCTGCCAGAAAGAAGCGATACGCCATACTTATAACTGGGCGTGTTCAGGTAGCACATGGGCATGTTCACTTAAACTGCTCAATTGTGTTTTTTGTCATCTTGATGATGTAGAAAATGTCACCACATTCTGTTTGAGTGAGTTAACATTACATCAAAAGATTTGAATAGCACCATGCTTTCAAAACCCGCACATCTGTCCAACATCAGTGGTCAGAGCTTTGCCTGATAATCCAAGCATGGAGCGTTCATATTGCCGCTTGCTTGTTCTTACTATTGTGATGGAACTTTAAACTTAATTCTACAGACCTGCAGCCCCTCGTCACGATCAATACAGTGGAGAGAGTGACTCGCCTAGCACATCAAAGTGGAGCTATTGTAGAGAGGCACCAAGACAGAAGGATGAAGTGTTGAGGATTATAGTGCATGAAATAATTTTCCTGCAGCCACTACTACTACATTAAGTGGCGTATTCAACAAGCCCCGTAAAAGCAAATTGCATAGTGATTGGACCAAAATTCAGCAGACTAGTATGTGATATAGGATGAATGGAACAATAAGACACTTCAGTCTCATGAGTAAGTGCAGCACTTGTACCAGTGACATTTTATTGAAATGTAAATACGTTCTGTACATATTTTACAATTGGAGTCCGAAGTGGCACAATTGACATGAGAACAGATTTCTTATTGATGATTCATTGCATCCCACTGCTTCATGTTCCCTATTTTATGAATGCAAACTTCTCTCTGGGTTTGTGCCACACCAATATAACAATCTTTATTTGCAGACATATATGTTATGGTAATAGGATGCATAGCTATATCATTTTACAATATCAGCCACACTGCATGTTTAATTAGCTTTTACTGCAATGCTTTCTATAGAGTGATATCTCTTTATAACGTCTCCCTTCACTCACCACCAAGTATGTTCTCTCCACACAAGTGCATTAAAATGTATTCATCCTATTATGTGTCACTGTCCTTTAAACAATGCTACTTTTGTGTTGTGTTTTAAGCTGGTGGTGTAAAGAAGGAGCACTGTATACACATGTTGCATCTCATATCTATCTATCTATCTATCTATCTATCTATCTATCTATCTATCTATCTATCTATCTATCTCATATCTCTCTTTCTACAGTATTTATCAGCTGTCAGGTAACACTAAGCAAGAAGACATATTTCATTTGATCTCATACCCAATATACAATAATGTAAGTTAATTGAGCGATATGTTTAACTGTAATTATCGCTAGAATCAAATCCCAGAAGGCTTAGTTCTTACAATTATGCATTTTTTCCATAAGCATACCTCATTTAAGGGAAACTATGCAGCCTCAGGTAACCTCTGAATACCACCAATTATGACATTATGACCTGCTATATCAAAGACTGCTCAGGTCTACAACAGTTAAAGACAAGGCTTGCAAAAACATATGTCAGAAGTAATTAACATAAAACAATGGTTAGCCTCACTTTAAGCAAACTTTTTGTCCAATAAATTCTATGAATATTTTTGTAGCTTGCATTGTTGAATAAAATGTACCATACATAGAGATTATTACTTAATTGTCAATTACACTGCTTTAATTATGTCATAAAAAAAAAACCTTAATGTTGCATGTTCCCCGGATCCATGTTTGGAGAATAATAATAATAATGATTTATTTATTTTTAAAATACTACAAACCAGTGGTTCTTTAGGGCTTGCAAAACGAACACCAGAGTAAAGTTATCAACATGTTGTGATTAATTGTTTTGTGAAATTGAATATGGACAAGGCTGAATGTTAGACTGAAAATCAGTGTTATGTGAACACACTGTACTACTCACAAACTGGAAGTCAGCAGCATACATGCTGTTAACATTTTATCCTTTATAGATTGTTACATAATTATTGGTTATATAATAAATTACATTTAATGAGATTCTACATAAGCCCATGTACCTAGTTGAGATGATGCCACAGTTATCATGCAATGTTTTAGGCTGAGGTAATGGGCTTGGAGGAGACTTGAGGACTGACTATATAATGTTCTCACTGTGAAAACAGGTGCTAAATGATTCAGTGTTACCATCATCATTGAGAAACAAAGGGTAATGAGGGCCCTGCTCATGAGAGCTACAGACTAAAGGGAGTGGACAATAGGTGCTAGTGGGACACAGAGAGACCATGGGACTGGAGCTGGTAGAATATGCAGATGGGGTAGTAACAGGTGGCTTAGGATAGGCTATAATGAAGAGGTAGGTTTTGAAAGAGTGATTGAAAGATTGAAGGTTGGAGAGAGTCTGGTCAGGCGGGGAATGGAGTTCTTTAAGTGGGGAGCAGCATGGGAGAAGTCTTGAAGGCGGGAGTGAAAGGTGGTTACCAAAGAAGAAGAAAGGTGTAGGACAGAGTCAGACTATAGAGGGAGTTAGGGAGTGTATCTCATCATGAGGTCAGAGATGTATCTAGGGGAGGAGTTAGTGAGGGCTTTAAAGGTATGGGTGAGAAGCTTGAAATTAATTCAGGAGGAAATAGGATCAGTGCAGGGGAAGGGAGAATGGTGCAGCAGATATGGAGCAGTGAAAGAGGAGCATCAGTCTGGGGTTCCAAATATTTCTTAACAACGTAAAACATATCCCAAGTGCTGTTATTGACAGCATTAAATGTGTAAATATAGTAAATTACAAATGCTAGAGTGGGGAATGTATATTAGATGTAGGAAGGCTCCTGATATAATTAATGTCCAATAAATACTTGAAATCGAAATATTAGATTTGTACCACATTTTTGGCGCATGTTGAATAGATTGAGATTATTATTTTGTAATCAAAAGATCAAGTACTGTGACAGATCACCATGTTTTTACAGCTTTCTGCACATTTTCTGCGCTTGTCACTTGTATTTCGCCCCAATGGTAGTGGTCAATTGTAAATCATATACACAATTTAATGCATAAGAATAAAATTAATGTTAATTGTATTTATTTAGCCTTTAAGTACCAGATTTGGAACACTTTTTACCCTTGTCATAGGTTATAAGGTTGTAAAAACTGTTTTCATATACACGTTACAATGAGGTAAAATACAATTTTACTACACAACTATTAAGTTATAAAGCCTAAGGAGAGTAGATAGTAAAAATTGTGATCAATTTACAGCAGAAAAGATTTGTACTGTATAATTGGTCAATACTGGAAATCAGAGAATTCTCCAGACACAACATTCTAGGGAAAGAAGTAATGCTTTTACTGGAGCAATAGCCAAATGATGAGCTATTTTTATTATATAAAGCAAAATGTTAACTTCCCTCTACTCCATCTCAAGTATCCCCAAAAGGTCATATTTTGAGAATTTATTTGTTTAAGGACATAAAATGAGTACTGTAAAAAAGCTGGGATCTGAGTGAATTTTGTACGCTCTCCCAATGTTCACCTGGGTTTCTTCTGGGTGCTCCAGTTTCTTCCAATATTTCCAAAAAAACAAACTGGTAGGTTTACTGGCTTATGACCAAACTAATCTAGTGATTGTATACCTGTTGTAGAGAAATTAGAATATAAGCTTCACTATGGACTGCAGAATATGTTACTTGAGAAAATTTAAGGAAAGTCACAAAACAAGGTGTAGACACTTAAAAGGGGGCATTCCTGTATTAAGTGCCCTGGGCCCCATAAAGCCCAGCTGTATGCCCATGTTGTCATTTATACCAACCTATGCCTCCAAAAATGATTATACCAACCTGTGCCTTCTTAACGCAAGCCATAACGCCAGGTAATGTCCCTATGGCAATGAGGATCCCCCACAAAATTATTATACCTGCTTGTACCCTAATTACACAAGTCAGTGCCAGAACTGAACACTTCTTCATCCCAGTGCTATATGAACCATTACACATTAGAATTGGTTTCTGACATTTAACTGTCAAAGAACAACATTGCTATTATTAGTCCACAGAACACAGCAGTGATGGTATGACCATAACTGTAAATAGTCCAATTCTCGTACCCTAAAAAGAGCAAGCTATCAGAAGCAAGACTGGCTATGCTGAAATATGAGCATGGATCAGTTGGATCCGTTATTTGGATTGGGGAACATTTTATTTTCGCCTGATTTTGCTTCTTTAAATTTTGTGCGGTATGGGCCACCAGAGTTTACAGCAAGAGAGACTCTGGCTGCAGCAATGGTAATCAGGTATAATTGTTTCCGGCAGGTGCACTGAAGATGGACCTGCCATCCAAACTGCTGCTGGCGCAGGAAAGGCGAGAGGAGCACACAGAAGAAGAGGAGTTGCTGCAATGCCATGGCACTTTTTCTAGTCAACATGGTGACCCTCATCTGGGATTTGTCCAACCCTTGTCTAAGGATTTGAAGAAATTCCATCCAAGATGCCACAACTCAGATTACTGGACACTAGGCATAAAATACAAGCTACCTGATACAAAAGAGCTAATAATATTATTCACAAATAGTAGTAAAACTTTCCATACTTTAAAATTGGGATTTCTCACATAGTATTTACATTTGCTGTACAGTTATTGTTGTGTGTAATCAGCCATTGTCTGCAAAAAAAAGGAGGCTTAAAGCGGCTGTTTTTCATTGTGATTACTGACAGGAAATCTGCCGTGTGTAGTAAAATATCTTCCCCAGCGATTACAACTTTATCTCAAATATCTTCTACTCTGATAAGCTGCTTACAGCTTAGCAACACTCATGCCAGAAACTCATCCTATACACATTCTGTTATATGGGGGCAAATAGTGTGTCTCTGAACTGACCTTTCCCTTTAGTATGTATAATACACACAATGCAATTCTGTATATTTATACTCTATTTGCTCAGAAAGAGAACCACATCTATCCTAATATAGAAACTTTCTGTAAAGGTGCAGAATAGACAGTCAAGTCTAAACAATCCATTTTTCAGCTATGTGACTTAGCTCAGTACTTTACAGACTTTGAAATATCTCGGCTTCACTTGCTTTTTGAACCTCTTCTTACAATCCAATGTTTTTAAACATAATTAGGAGATAAGAATAACTCCTGTGGTTTGGTATGCAGGAAGATCTGCAATTTGGAGCCAGTAGTTACATTTTTATTGAATTAATTTACAAATCTTTTAATGGCTTCAGTTAAAAGATATTTTAGGTATAAATAATTTGTCAGGTATTCCTAGAAAATGATAAATTGTCTTGCTCAACCCCAAACACCATTTGAGAGCCACTCTGAAAAATTTAGTTGTCTAGCGAATGCTGATGGTTGCTTGCTCCTGCCACCTCTCATTCCCACTGTCCTGGCCTACTTAGGGGCTAACATTATACAGTATATCCGACTTATGCGTTTCCACCATCTTATATAGAAACTCTGATAAGTTATGGTAATATCAGTACTCACACATTACACGTATACATTTTTTAGTCTTCCCTATCACAGAGCCCATGAAAATACATGAGTTATCTTTTGCTGTTTTATTTCTGCTTATTTTAAGAAACTTGTTTTCAATTGTATTTCTGTATGTCATTTTGTTTTCTCTTTCATACAATTACCATTGTGACTTTCTTTGTCATATTAAACTCTATTGAATAATGTTCTGTCTTTCAGTTCTTAACTAATGCAAGTGTCAATGAGGCTTGATAGTTATAACACTATATTTAAACAGTTTGGGTTTAAAATTTGGATTTAATTAGGTTAACTCAGGGTGTAACTAGAGACTTTCTCAGAGTGTCAATGTTGGAACCAAATCTTAGTGGTGATAGAAATGGGTAGTTAACAGTGAGAGTAAGATTTTTTTATTTTAATAATTTTTAGCAGACCAGGTGGTTTTGCCTAGCACTGAGCTGAAGCAATGCAAACCACTGTGGAAATGTACCGGATTATATGGGCCACTTGTGAGGCTCATTTATAAATGTACCAAACTATTGCAATTTCTCAATTGTGGTATCACACACCTACTTTTGCTCAAATGTACTCATTTTTACAGAAAAGTTCATATATTTTCAAAGCTTGGGAAGTTGCAGCACTGTACCAGTTAAGTGAAGTTGCAGCACCTACCAAATGTCATCTTTTTCCTCCCTGAAAAATGACTTGAATTCTCTGGCTTGTCAATGGAGTCAGGAACCCAGTCTCACTCCCATACTTTCAAAAGATGCATTTTGCATCTTCCATGTGCATTTTTGTAGTGAATATTTAGGAAACCTTTGACTAATGTAGATTGGACATTTTTAATTTTTCCACTATGCACATTTTCCATAGTATCTGTTAATTAACAAATGTAGACACAGATAGATTTTTCAAGGGCGTTTCTGAAGACCGGGTTGCAGGCATGTATGTTAAAATGCATCAGGTAGATAGATGCACTTACACAAATAAAAACAATTGGCATATCAGACTTTTTAGGTGTCATGAACTAATAATCTATTTTCTTCTATACCTACCCTTAAATTACAAAACAAAAAAAAACCCAAGTCATTTTAAGTATTGTTAAACGATAATTTCATCTAAAATTTAAGTTTTAAGTAACATCTTTCCAGCTAACAGAACTATGGGAGATCCATGGCATAGACCTCTACAGTTTTGGAGATCTCACTCCCCTCCCCATTTGTTGTCCTAAGGTCAAAGTGTCATTGTGTTAAAATGTCAGTTTTAAATACAGATGCAAAGTACTGAGTCAAAGTACAATTATGTAAACACCCAAACTAATTTACCCTTAAATATAGTACTTTACTTTTAAATGAAAGCAACTCTAAGGAATGATAGTATACAATACAATACAATATCATAATACAAATACAATTCATGATGAGAGGTGCTACAATTTACTAGAATAACTCCTGATGTTTGCAATAGCACTTCTGCCTGAAATCCCCTGTGGAAACCTCAGAACACATTATTACTACAGTGGTAACCATAGAAACAATCAGTGTGGTCCACTTTTTCCATGGTTATAGATGTTGCTAACAAAGGTCAGTTATTAACAACATATCTGTCATACTGAAGAATAGTGTGTTTCAAGGTTTCCCAGGGGATATCTGCCAAGCGCATTTCAAGGTGCACTCCTATAGTTTTTAGAAACACCCATGTAAAATTAATCTGAGGGTTGGCACAGTGAAAACAATAACAGTAAAAAACCAAACCTCCATTCTTGAAAAATGGAAAGTACATCCCATTATACGTGAATGGAAGAGTCCTGATCTCCAGTTGCCTCCAGTAAAGCAAAGAAACCAATTATTGACTATTGCAACCTCCTGCTATCTGGCATTCTTGACACCCATATATGTAAACTTCAATCCATCCTAAATGGTGCTGCAAGATTGATCTTCATCTCTCACCGCTCCACATCTGCTGCATCACTTTTCAAATCCCTACACTGGCTCCCTGTGTCCTCCAGAATCCAATTCAAATTACTCACCCTTACCTACAAA
This sequence comes from Mixophyes fleayi, assembly GCF_038048845.1. Classification (NCBI taxonomy): domain Eukaryota; kingdom Metazoa; phylum Chordata; class Amphibia; order Anura; family Limnodynastidae; genus Mixophyes; species Mixophyes fleayi. Next base: position 236,741,524 of record NC_134406.1, on the reverse strand, counting down.
GCCCTCAACAACACTAGCCCTGCATACATCCCAAATCTCATATCAAAATACTCTCCGCCCTCTTAGATCTACCACTGACCTTCACCTTGTCTCTTGGTTGGTAACCACCTCTCACTCCCACCTACAAGACTTCTCCTGTGCTGCTCCCCACTTATGGAATTCCCTACCACGCTCAATCAGACTTTCCCACAGTCTTCAAATCTTTAGACGCTCTTTGAAAACCCATCTCTTTTTTAGAGGTTACCTTATCCCCGATAACACTTTTCACACTAATACACCATCACAACTGTCCCATACTCCATTCTGAGCCGCTCCTCTTGTTTCAGCTGTTCCCTCCTCCACTTAGAATATAAGCTCTCTAATGAGCAGGAAGGATCCTTTACACCCTTTGTTTTCATGACTGCATTTATTTTGTCTACCCTGTATGTCCCTGTTTTATATATGTACTGTTTTCCCTACTGTACGGTGATGCGGAGCACTATGGTGCCTTACAAATCTACGATAATAATAATAATAATAATAAAGGATCCCCCCTGTAAATGAAACCTTTCCACACTTTTCTCTCATTATGTAATCCTATCCTGCATAATGAGATCGTTTCTACACTTCACTGTAAAAATAGTAGCACTTGTGAATCCAATCCACACATATCAAGGAACGCTCTCAATCGTCCCATCTTCTCCCATCAGCTGCTGAACACATTTGAACTACTGCAGATTGCGGAATCATGGCCCACGATGTATGTATCTGTAAGCCTGTGTGCAAATGCACAGAAGTAGTTGTAAAGTTGGTAGGTGTGGTGTCTGAAAAGAACATGTGTCTGGAGGCAGTTACAGTTTTACAAATGAACTTTAGAGTTGAAATCATTTATATATTTTTAACTGGTAAGTTCTGGAAAATTACTGTTTTTTTTGTCATCCTCCTTTGTAGAATAGCAGAGGTGGAAGTGTAACTATGAGAACATTTTACAAATTTAGGAAAGTTAATGTGTTATTAGAAATAACTGAATCCAATCGAACACTGTGCAGAATCCTTCAGATACGATGTATGATAAATCACATTTAAAAGGTAAAATGCAATTTTTACCCAACATTCCCTTCCCAACCAGCAGAACCATGGGAGTACAGTGCTAGGGATTCTTGTCATTAGGGATAACTCACCCGTACAACACCACAAATCAATACATGTCTGGCAATATGGAAAAAAACTCTTTGTCGGGTTCAGGAAAATTTCAGTGGCAGTGGCTGAACACCTAGTGCTATACAAACTTGTTTCTTAACAGTTTGTGCTACAGAACTCACCACTGCACATTTTGCAGTGACTCTTATTCAGGCGTTGACAACCAGGGGCAGCTCAAATTCACACAGTGCTGTGTCAGTTTCTCACACAGGCTCTCTCGTTACAGATCCTATTGTAAAAACGGACACACGCCTATTTCAATATCACATTCTCCTGGTTGTCAACACTGGAGCAGGAATTGTTGCAGCGCTTGTGATGGTGAGTTCTACCAAACATTGGGAGGTCATGGCATTAAAACCCCACTGTTCTGGCAGTTGGGAGCAGGGGTGATGTTTGGTAAAAGTTACATTTTAGCTGGAATTGCCCTTTAAATTACTGCCCTGCTATTTTTCATTTTTCGCATAGGTAGTTCACTTATTTAAATGTAGTGTTAATATTTAACCAAATGCAATTTAATAACGGGATTGAAATGGACCTCTAATGTACTGAATGTTTATGTTAATAATACACCCAACCTATATGTTTTTATTTTGCTTCTTTTGTTGTCTATTCTCCCACTCTTACATATCTATACTGTTTACAACAAGAACACATTTGTAGTCATTGATTTTCATTAGGAAAGGAAAATTAAAATAAAATGTGCTATGTTAACATTTCTTGCTTAATATAATTAATACAGAGTACAGTGTAGATGCTTTATATTATTTATGGGTATTAAAATAATAAATGATGTAATATTAAATGTAAAGTGCCAAATACATTTTTTCATAAAGTTTCAGTATAAAGTATGAATAAACGAACCCAAGAATATTATGCCAATACAACATATTTTTTTCTTGATGATAGTTCCCAGATTCTGAAAAATAAATCCAAAGATATATAAAATATATATGCATATTTTGACCACTAGAGGGCACCCTAGAGTTCTGAATGGAAACAGCTGGACATGCCTAGAATTCTGTTTGGTTGCCTATTGGTTTTGCCCAACCCAATGTGTTTCCAAAGCCCTGGTTAGCTCTCAATATGAGGTGCTGAAGGTGATTTTGTAAAGCATAACAATGTATAGCAAATATTGGGTCCTTCTCAAGAAACCCATAACCTGAAGACAGGTGGTGGGATAACTCCTCCACCTGCTTATTTTCCCTGCAGCATAAGTACTAAAATGTACCCATTTAATAGAAACTCTATTAAATGGTCTACTGAAGAACTATGGGCCAATTGAGTTCTCCAGCTTCAGGTGTGGGTTCATGTAATGTAGGGGGAGGGGAGAAGGATTCCCCAGAGGGACCACACATACTTGTTTTATGGTTGGTGCATGTTATATTGGGGAATGAGTCTTCAAAAGTGGACAACTCATTTAAATCAGCAGAATGTATGACTACTTTAATGAATTCCATTTGTGACCGCAATTAATGAAGGATGAAATTTTGAAACGTACAGTACTTGGGTTGCACAGTTTCTGGTTTGTGTTGAAATGTACAACAAACCAGAATGATCTGGGGACAACAATTCCCAAACCTGCTAAACATATAGCAAGACTAAAATTTCACTTAACATAAAATTTAATTAACCAATTCTTTTTTTAAGACCTTTATTTATTTCCCTGCTAACATGAAAAATACAAGACATGATATAAGCAACAAATACATATCAAGACACATAAATCTGTAGCAATGATGTTGAAAATCTTCTTTTCGACAGAAAGACGTGAGTTGGGGGGGTAAGCTAGAGAAGGTGGGAGGTGAAAGGAAGGCTGGAAGGGGATAGGGAAAAGAGATTGGATCTAAAAGGATATGGATGGAATTTAGGAGACAGTCTGTCTACTATGCGAGAATTAAATAGGTGTTAGATGAATGAGCATGGAACTGGTTCCCCCTTGTTTCACATTCCTTGCAAAATATTTTGGAGGTATTATGAATGATGCTGGTCATGAATTCCATTTGATATACGTACAATATTCTATAAAGTATAGCCTGTTTATATGGGGCCAGGGGGATCTCTAGCACACTGCCAGCTGGCAATTGGCAGCAGACAGAATATGTTTCATCAATTGTTTTAGAGGCGGAGGCAACATTTGGAGATAAAAGGACATCTATGTTTAGGATTGAGCTTATTAAAAGTTTAATGTCCCTCCAGAAGGAAGTCAGTTTGGTACATTGCCACCAGATATGAAGATAGGAGCTAAAAGAGGAACAGCCTTATCAGCAGATATCTGAGATTTCGGTATTAGTTTGATGTAGTCTTGCTGAAATAAAGTATGAGTGAGACAAGAGCTGAGAGGTATTCTGTCTCATTTTGACACATTGTGAGCTGCTTGCTGTATTTTCTCTCATTTCAGAGCAGTTCTTTTCATATATGGGCTCTCCTTGGCTAGTTCATGCGGATGTCTTGGAGTGGTCTCTGGTTTAATTAGTAGGGTGTATAGGAATGATACTAGATGTTTCATTGAGGACTGCCACAGGCAGAGAGCCTCAAATGTCCTAAGTGGGCGACTGTTTCTGGCGTTCCTTTACGGAGTTTTGTAAATGCCTGATTTGGAGGTATTGGTAAAAATTGCTGTTAGGTATACGTGTTGATGGAATATGTGCAAAAAGTGGGCAAATTCAGTTAGGTCATTAAGGTATCTAATGGTATCTAATGCCAGCTGCCAACCAAAGGATGAAGGATGGAGAGGACCACCCTGGTTTCAATTGTGGATTGCTGAATAATGGCATAATGGGAGATGTTGTTGGGGCTAATGAATAGGTTCTGTTAGGGTAGTCCCATATAGATAGTGAGAAGAAAACCACTAAAACCATTCTAATGATGACTTGGAATGAACAAGCCATAGAAGTGAGGAAGGAGACTTCATTTTGATTGAACCTGCCTCTTCTGCCGACCAAACCTTAGAAGTCTTGGAGATTCACCATTGGACACATTGGGTGAGTTGCACTGCAAGACAATAGCATTTGAAGTTTGTAATATAAAGACTCCCACCCTTAGCCGAGCACTAAAGAATACGTAGTGATTCGGGGGCGCTTGGTTGTCCAGATAAAGTATGAGGTACTGCTTTGCACATGTAAGGAGGGACTCAAGTAGATAGTGTCTAGAACAAATAAAGGAGCTTAGGTAGGATGTTCATTTTAAATGCGTTTATAAGCATTTATCCAGGACATAAAATGCGTACTCCATTTGGTGAGGTGTGATTTAACTTGAGTTAATAAAGGAAGGAAGTTGTATTGGAATACTTGATAGTATTGTTTGGTGCTGAAGACACCTGGGTACTTAAGCTTCAGTTGGTGCCAGTATAACTGAGAGTTGTTTCCAGTTAAGGCATATCTGTATCTGTGAGGTAAAAATCTAGAACCTCTGTTTTCTGTGAAATTATCTTATATACTGAATATCGGTTTCATCCAGTTGAGCTTTGAGATTATCAAGAGTACGTTGTTGGCATAAAGTGTGATTTTGTGTTTGGTGTTTTCAATTCTGATGCCTGATTTATGCTATTGGTCTCATATTCGGCAAACATTGTAATTATTAATGGTGAGAAGGAGCAGCCTTGCCTTATGCCAATGGTGATACTAATTGAAGAGAAAGTCAGACCATTTGCTGTGACTGCAGCGTAAGGGGGACCTTAACATGAGCCAAAAGCTTAGTCTATGCTATGTGACAGAATTAAGGAGGGTTAAGGAGGGGCACGTCTGATGGCCTGGGACAAAACCCACTTGATCTGGATGTACTGGGGGTTGGTAGACTTAAGTTTAGTCTCTTGGCTAAAATTTTCATATAGTTTTGAGGTCAAAATTTAGTAGTCATATTTGTTGGCAATTAGAACAAAATGTGGGGTTTCATCCCAGCATTGGGATAACCACAATTTTAGCCATAGTGGTGGTGGAGTCAAGGGGGTATATTTACTAAACTGCGGGGTTGAAAAAGTAGAGATGTTGCCTATAGCAACCAATCAGATTCTAGCTTTCATTTATTTATTGCATTCTACAAAATGACAGCTAGAATCTGACTGGTTGCTATAGGCAACATCTCCACTTTTCAAACCCAGTTTAGTAAATATACCCTAAAGTCTGACCCTTCAGGATTTGACTAAAAAGATCAATTAGATGTTGTTTGATAGTGTCAAAATACTTTTGTAATAGTGGGCTGTGAGGCCATTTGATCCTGGTGCTGATGAGAATTTGAGGGATTTCATGGCTTCCTGGGTCTCTGCCATGATATCCTCATTTAAGGTGGATAAGTTTTGCTGTGAGATTTTGGGCAGGAGATTTGAGAAAAGATATTCGTCAATTCCATCATTCAGTGCGCATCACAGAAGTTCTAAACTCCTTGACAACTGTCGCTGGGTCAAATGTCAACATACTGTTCTCTCTTGATTTAATCTCTCCCAGCAGACAGGTCATGCTTTTTTTGCTGAAGCTTACTGAAGTTGGCCTTGTCTGATTTGTCAAAAAAGTGATACACCAATTTTTTTAAGGTTTTGGCTGCTCAGAGCATTAATTGTCCTTCAATGACATCATTGTGAGTGAGAAAATCTGGTGAAGGGCTCAACTTGTGCTGTGAGAGGAGGGTGGTGATTTCATGTGCTGCGCGTTTTCTGCTGAGGCAATACTGATCAAATTTGCCTTGTATTGCTGACTTGTGAGCCTCCCTGAAGACACCAAGGGGTAAATGTATCAAGCTGCCAGTTTCCGGCGGGTTTGAAAAATGGAGGTGTTGCTTAAAGCAGCCAATCAGATTATAGCTAGCATTTATTTAGTACATTCTACAAAATGATAGCTAGAATCTGATTGGTTGCTATAGGCAACATCTTCACTTTTTCAATCCTGCCGGAAACTCGCAGCTTGATACATTTACCCCCTGGTGTCAGGTCAATCTGAAATGGCTTTTTAAAGGACCTATGCAGAGGACTTTTTTAGTGGGAGAGTGTCATCTATATGCCATCTTTGGCTAAGCACTGTGAGCGTAATGAGATCTCGGTGATTATATATACCCGAGTGGTCTGTCCATGGCAAGGTGACACACCTGCCTCAGTGACTGAATGTGCTAGAGATTAGAGGACCCAGCAACACATTGATTTGTGTCCCTTTTTACATATTTATAAATTGTTCTATATATTTCTGAGATAACAGGTGAATATTTGCACACTGATAACATAGAATATTTCAGTATCTGTAGATGTTTTATATTTAAATGGAAAGACACTCAAAAGAAAAACAATCTGTTTTACTTATCTTTAGTTACCTTTACTTATCTTTAGGCCCTTCAATGCTCCATCACACCAGTGCTGACACATTGATAAGTTAATAAGGTAATAAGGTAGGCCAGCCCTGTCTTATTGTGGGCGTGCCACATCAAATAACAAATATTTGTATTTTCTAATCCTAATGAACCACATCCAGAAGGTAACATTTAAGTTTTGGGTGTAGTTTTTCCTTTGCTTTCTATATTTACATATCTTGTAAATGTCATAGCAGACCTCTAGATATGTTTTATGGGAGGAATATTGTATTTTAGCATTATTATAATTTAATAACTCACATGCTTTTGTAAAACAGTAAAAAATCCTGAAATTACGATAGCAGAGGTATTGCCGTGCTATACCTGTTAAATAGGTTTCCCTATGCAAAAGCATAGAGAAGCCTTTGCGGGCAAAATCCAGCAATTCTTACCACCAGAGATTGCCGTATTTTTTGTTTCACAGCACTGTGGTCAAGAGTTCAATTCCCGACCATGGCCATGGCCCGACCATGGCCTTTGTTTCGTATTATTGATGGAAGTAACCCTTTTCTTGTATATGGTAAAGCAAAATAAGCCATATAACCATGCAAAATTAATATATCACCAGAAATAGGAATTTTTGCTCTTTTCATAAATCAGCTTCTGAGTGTTTTAATCCACCAAACATTGTCCTTCCTCAATCTCAATCTTCCGTTATTGATCCAACAGTTTAAACCAACACAATAATATTTAGAAAACATGAAAGCAAATTTGTATTGATGGCACAGTGTAATTCTGCCTCACAATACTGGGGTCATTTGTTTGATTCCTGACTTCTGTATGTTCTCCCCATGTTTGCATGGGTTTCCTCCCACACTCCAACAAAACATACAGGTAGGTTAATTAGCTTCTGACAAAAAGTAACCCTAGTGTGCGTGTATCAGTATGTCAGAGAATTTAGACGGTAAGCTCCAATGGGACAGGGACTGATTTGAATGACAAATATTCTCTGTACAGTACTGTGGAATTGGTGTCGCTATATAAATAATCAATAATAATAATAATTTTAAAAAGTTCTATTTTAATCACACGCACAAACAAAATGCTTAACGATTGAAGTTCTCACATAAAAAAACAGTCTCCCTCTATAAAACCCCTTCTTACCACTCTACTAATAATAAAGGACACAACACACAGTTTGGCAAATATAGGAGTTTATTATATAAACCAACATTGTAGTGGAGGAGAAAATGATAAGCAGTCCGGCTGGATCTATGCTCCTAATATCACAGTGAGGGTCATTTACCCTCTCGATATCAATACTAAAAGAACCATTTCACCCGGGTGTACCCTTATCCTTATACTCAGGAATTACTTATCCCAAGCATCCGAGAACCCGTGTCCCATCTGGGTGAAGGAAAGCAACCAACAAACCCGCCCGAGAGGGCTGTACCTGTACCAAAACCAAAGCCTGACTCTTCGAAGGGAGGCATGTTCACCAAAAACTAATGTTCACCCACCAGGCATAGGCCGCCGACTGCTCAATGTTTTCCGGAAAAAAACAAGCCTTAAATCAGCTGGTGTTGGTACCCAAGGCACCAGAGAAAACTAGTCCTGTATCAGGAACAAAAAATAGAATACTGTAACCAAGCCTAAGGGTACGGGAACCCAAACTAAACCCATTCCACAAGGGAACAAATAAAACACACCCTGAGCAGGTGTTTGCACCCAAAGCACCTGCAAGGAAGCTGCAAAACCAGGGTGGGAGATAAACATGCCTCGAGCAAGTGTTGGCACTCAAAGCATCTTCAAACGACCACCAAAAAATTGGGAGGGAGGGCGGGCAACTTGTCCTGCAGAATAGAGGCAGAACATCAACAGCCAGTGAAATGTATAATGTGGCTTACGTGACCTCCCACCATAGACACAGCAATGGGCGTACCCAAAGCTCACTTTGCCTGCTCACTTTAACCCCTTAGAGAGCTTCACATAAAGTTATGAACAAACACGTTTAATTTCCCTCCAGCTTAATTCACCCCTGAGTTATGAGTCTCAGAAAATGATTTTATCAATGCAACTACTGAGAAACTGATTCTTTTCCATGTGTAGGTGTAGGAATATAGAATTGTCCCCACTCACAAGACCTGAATTGCTGGATACAATTTATCAAGTGTTTTTCAGAGTTTGTAAATGTTGCAAGTGTACCGTTTATTTTAGTTTTCAAACATAAAGGATTTTATGGCACTGAAACTGTTAACAGCACTGAATAATCCAGAGCTTTGTAAATCAATTTTTTTTCTAAGGAATAGAAGAGACCCAGCTGACCCACAAACATGTGCATTCCATCTTACATATAGCCACAAGCCAATCATTACACCCAGCTAACACATACATTGGCAATTCTGTAATACAGATTACCTACTTTAAGCAGTATAACCATTTCTCTACAGGAAAAAATATGTTTATCATTAATAATGAAAAGCAAAGAGCTAAATAGTTGATTTAAATATTTGCTTTAAATGGAATGTTTTGATTAAGGAGTGGAGAAAGCACAATTCTGTTCAAATTATGTGGTTTTTCTAAAACGAACAGTAAAACAAATGTTTTGTTTTCATAATTGTATTGATTTTTACTGATTCTCTTGTCTCTTACTTATCTGCAGTTTTTGTTTATTTTCTGTTGAATGTGCGGCACCATATAAATAATTAAGATGCTGATTATAATTAAAATACAAGGATTAATATTTGTAATATTCTTACATATACAGGTAAAGGTTTGAAGAACATGGCTGTGCGGGAAACAATTCATTTGATTTTCTTTGGGGAGGGGAACTTTATTTTAAGCATATATAAAATCCTATTTTACAAAACAGAACATCCTGTGTTAAAGTATTGAATTTGTAGTAATGAAGATCACACCAGGATACTGTCCATATTGTGTCCACAAAAACTTTACTTTCAAATGAAATTTTGGACAAATAAAATTGTAAGACAAAAAAAATACTAAATTGAAAATATTTTCTTTTTTTTTTACTCTGAAAACATCTATTTATAGAACATTTGTCTGTGAAACAAGAACATATTTCAGAATTGATAAATCATGAATCAAAAAGGCAAACCATACTCATCACTAAATATTTGTATACAACTACATTTACATCGATAAATAAACATTTATTATCATGACATCCTTCTTCATAATGGCTCAACCCCTATTCTACCAATATACTGTTTGTTGAAATGTATTACAATAGTATGTTTTGAATGTTGGATATACTGTAGTTGTGTAATTGTGTGTGTAGCAAGTAACACAACGCCAGACCAGTATACCAAAGGCTGAATTTCATTATAGTGGAGGTTGGAAAGGTTAAATGTTGCCACTCAAAGAAAGAAAGAAAAGTAAAGTCTGCTATAATTAGCAACTTGTGGTTAACATCAGTCATTTTATCAGGAAAAAAACCCTCAAAAACATGAAGAGAAAGTAATGGAAAATGAAGCCTGGACATTCTTGAGAGGCAAATACAATGTGCATGTTACTGTGGCTATCAGTTCAGGAAACACAACCATGTTGTATTATCTATAAAAACTGAACACACATACCAGTGTATTGAAATAATTAAGGGTGCCCAGTAGAAGCTATTATAGTCATACTTGCCAACTCTCCCGGACTCCCGGGAGAGCAGGCAATTCTCCCGTTTCCCGCCGGGCTCTGCAAATTAAACGGAGGGGGCGGGGCTTAGTGGCGCCCCGTCCCCTATTTTTATTGACCGAAAAAAGTGATGACAGCTTTGGGGGCGGCGCTAACGACGCAATTCTTTGAGCCCCGTCCCCACACACCCACCTGTTTCTCGGACCTTCCGGAACACAAGTTACCAATGGTGGCAACCATGATTATAGTACAGAAATCAAAGTTGCTCAATCAATTTATAGCACAGCCCAACCAAGTATAGCAACACTAGGTAACCAGCACTCTCTACACTATAGTAATACAGCACAATTTATTTAATGAAAAAGCAGCAAATACAGTAGTTCTTATCCAGGGATCATGTTGTCAGTGGAAAGCCTGAAGGCCAATTCAGTGCTGTAGAAATCACCTTTTTCAAGGTTGGTATACTGAGGTGGTGAAGGGTGAAATATTGGTTGGGCAAAAACTTATATTGTGAAGGGGCAACAGCTACTATAATCAGAACAAAGGACTGGTATAATATTGTGGCTCAAGCTGGTGTAATTAAGGGATGCAGGCTTGTATAATGTGTTATTGGGCACTGATTGATATAATGTAGTTTTGGGCATCATCATCATCATCTATATATGTAGGGCCAGCAAATTCTGTGGCTATTTACAATTGGGAACAAACGAAGTAAAAAAAAACAATACTGGGTCATACAGACAGAGAGGTAAGAGTCATATACTAAGTTGTGGGCTCAGATTGTTATATGATGCGGTACTGGTCGGTGTAATGATGTTGAGCAGACTGGTATAATGTGGTGCTGGGTACCAACTAGTATTATCCTGTGGGACCAGACTGGTATAATATGGTGTTTGGAGTACACTGAAAAGCATGTGGGCTGGTGTACTGCCAGGAACACTTTACAGACATAGTGGAAACAACGAAGACATGACAGAAAGGGAGAATGGGCAGGTTATACAAAAAGTGTCAAGATGGTCCCCAAAATCCTATTTCAGTCACCTCTATATTATATTGTATTGTGCCTTTATAGTATATAATATTTATGTTACAATAATATATAATTATTTTGACCCAGCATTGGGTCTCCTAGGTTAGACTGTGTTCTGGACACAATAGCTCAGATAGAGTTTTAGAGTTGTACTCACTACATCATTGTCATTGCATTCATGTCTCGGAAGTATTGCAGTGAAATTTGTTAGAAGAGTGTCTTGAAAATAAAGGCTCCTGCTTGATATATCTAGAACATAATGAACTACGTATTAGTGCCAGCCAAACGTTCAGCTAATAACCTTTCAGCACACAGAGAGTTAAATATTTAGAGATTGCTTTTTAGTACTTTGGCAAATTCTGAACAGTGAAGAGACCAAGGTTCAAGTTTAAATTCCACTTAACGTTCAAACATTAAATTCTGGGAAAAAGGCATTTTATTGATCTTTACTGAGTTATAATACAGTGCAAGGTTGTATAACTCTGTTATAGTAGATTCTCTCGATGTAGTGAGCACTTTCTTTATCTGTAAAATCCTTCAAGTGAGATTCGAAACAGAGTAAAATACTTTCCATATCTGCACGGAACTGTTCCAGGTTCTATTACATTAATAGTTTATCTTGCTGTAACTTTTACTTTAACATTATTCATGATTATTAATAGTAAATTATCAGAACATATTTACTACTTTTAATGTGTTACATGTCTAGGTATCATTAGTAGCTCTTTTACATAAGCAAACTTGTAAAGCATTGTTACATTATATACATTGCATTATAATTCTAATTGTAGTAAATTATACAAAACTATCAAATATAAGTAGGATGCATTGGTGATTTTGTCCATCCTATGGTTATACAAGACTGATAGCAGGTAAAAATTGTTTATGTAGCCCTAGCCTAAAGACAAAAGTAAAGAAAAGTTAGATGCATTAACTTTGTTTTATATATTAGTGTGTTTGACACCACAATCTTCCCGCAGTACTTTGAATCCTGATATCACTACTTTGTGCTGTTGGGGGAGTCTTCATCCTTGTAATATCAAAATATTCTCACATCATGACACTGATCATCTCACAGGCAACTCTATCTTAACTTATTAAATTAATAAAGTGATTCCCTCACACAAGATCGACTAATCTCCTATAATACGCTGTTCTGCTGTGAACATAGTGGCTATTTGATTGTTCTACCCCTTCCCACTTCACAACTGGGGTCAAATGAATGAGTAGATGAAGATTGTTAAAATAAAGTTACACTCACCCTAAACAAACCTCAACAAGTGACAATACATTTTTTAAGTTGACAACTTTCTGTATCGTTATTCTAAATTTTTATTTGTTTAATTATAATTTGAGTATGTGAATGTTCTGTCTTGGTGGCATTTTCTTAAAGAGCACCTGGATTATGGACCCTCAGGGGCTAATTCAAACCAACACGACAAGGGGAATTGTTTAGCATACACACAAACCTTAATTTAGTGACCTCACAAGTAGGATGGTGTGGGCAGCAAAATGTTTAAAATTATTAGCCTGTATTAGAAGTTTGTAATTTCTCGGTTGCCAATCTGTTATTGAAGATCTGTCCATGTTTCAGCTTCCCCAGGTGCAGTCAGACCTGAGTACCTGAGTTTTCAGTTTCTCTTTTTACTCCTTTATTTTATATAACTGTTTTGCAATAATATGACTGTATTTATATATATAAATATATATATATATATATATATATATATATATATATATATATATATATATATATATATATTTATTTATGTTTAGCATTGTGACTTTCTTCGTCATATTAAACTCCATTTAGTAGAGTCACTGTCTTTGTGCAAGATAATGGTGGTGTTGCAATTAACCTGTTCACCTACACATCCCACATGCTCAAGTGAGTCTTTTCATGACATAAGGTTGGACTTGAAACTCAACATTTTTTATCCAGCGTTAATTTCCCACCTGCTTTTCCCTGAAATACTGATGAACTGCTGTCAGCTGTTGTGGAACTTCATGTTTCACCATACAAAGGCAGCTATTGATTTGAAGGGCATGCTGGGAAATGTAGTTCCATAGTACAAAAAAAAAAACAATAAATCAAAAATAGATTAATGGTATACAACACTCTCCAACCCTTGTTCACAAATTTATTATAAAATCTCCTCTTTATGTTCTTCATTATAATATAATGGGAAATCCTTCTGTCTTTGCAATTCAATGCAAGAACCCCCCCTCCCCGTAAAACCCCCCACAACTGCCTGCTATGAATGCCCAACACTGGAAATCTTGGCCTCATTTGACTGAAACTTTCTTTTGCAAGCTGCCTTTGTAAGAAAACTCTAGTGATTGGCTGGTACTCTCGGTTACTCCAAGTCAGTCATTCAGCATCAGGCATTTGTAGCACAATGTTAAGTTGGCTTTGATTTTTTTTTTAAAAAAAATATAAATAATTTATGAACTATAGTAAGACTGAAGCACATTTGTGCTTGAATCTCAATGTCCTTTAATCTTTTCACCCCCTAAAGTGTGGTGGGTAGTCAGATGATAATTAATTTCATGTGATTGAAAATTAATAGGACTTTCCACACATATCCTATACTTTATATAGGGAAAGAACATAGATCTTTTTTTGAGGTAGCTCAAAAAGGTGAATATATACACTTGACACTAAAAATGATTGCATTTTCATACGTGAAGTAGTATGAGCAGGCCTTAATTGACCAGTAGTATGGGCAGGCCTTAAAAATGGGCAGGCCTTAATTGACCACTTAGGGTCTATTTTCCAAATTTAACCCCTGAAAAAATTCCACTAAATTTAAGCGAGCCTTTAAAAGCTTTGCCCCTGGATCCTATATCTATAACAAACCTTAACTAAAGTAATTTGCATTTGTAAAAAAAAAAATGTTAAAAATATATATTCTAATATGCTATGAAAAGAAAACCTTATGTGTTTCCAAATTAAATAAGGATATGCAATTTACTTGCGTAGAAAATAATAAAAATGCTAATAGAGGGTGAAACTGACAGATTGCAAAAACCCTCTAGACATGAAGGGGTTAAATCAGCATTTAATTCAGATGGTTGGAGTTCAAAGAATCTGTTTTTTTTTTTTTAAATACTTAACCAATCCCTGTAGACAGTATGTATGTGAATTAACCCAATGGACCAGTCCACAGTAGGTACCCAAGGAACTGGTTCTTTACATTCAGGTGTACAATTTCTCTCAGGGTCATGTACTACATTAGCAGTTCTTAGCACAACCCCATGCGTTACGGAGAAACCCCCCCCATGGAATTGTCCCTCTCTTATCCCTCTCCCTCTCTCCTAGTTTTTACCTCTCCCTCAGTTCTTCATACATTTACTGTAACATAAATCAAGTATGAGACCTATTTTTCTCTCTATGGGGCATATTCAATTGTCGTGGGTTTCCGTGGCGTTAAAACTTAGTTAGCTGGATTTCAGCTAGCGGCTCAGGGAGCTGCGAGCTGAAATCCAGCGAGAAAACTAACGTAACAACGGTTTCTCCGCGCACTATTACTGTAATAACAGTAATTGTGCGCGGAGCGTGAGATTTTCGCCGTTTCCGCCGACAATTGAATATGCCCCTAAGGGGGGTATTCAATTGTTGCTCCGGACTGCAAAAAAACGAGCGTGTTAAAACTATTACCGTTTATACGGTAAACTTGCGTGTAAAAAACTTTAATACGGTAGTTTACTCGCTGAATTTCATCTCGCAGCTCAGGGAGCTGCGAGATGAAATTCAGCGAGTAATTACCGTATAAACGGTAATAGTTTTAACGCGCTCGTTCTCCCGGCGGCCGGAGCAACAATTGAATACGTCCCTAAATGTTCTTCTATTTATGCCAGAAAATTTAAGATATTGTTTTAATCTGTTTATATGGATCATTATATATCGGACTGATGAGTATGCTGTTTACTGTTAGTATATTTGTATTACTTTACTTGTTTAATAAAATAGACAATACATAAAAAAATAGCACTGCCTTGTATGTAGACATTTTCAAATGCATGGATGTAATGGGAGACAAAAATATTTGTTTCAATAATGTGCCAGGTATTTTAGTTTTCCATACATTGTTCTTCAATGTTCAAGTCACTACTCGTCACTTGGGTGCTTATTAATAGCTCGGAAAAGCTCAGAAACAGGAAGGCAACACCTGCAAGTTTGCCAGATCACCTACCATTTAACTTTACTTATTTATATACAAGAGTTAGTCTTGGTGTATTTACCAGTAACCCAGGTTTGTGTGGTTTTCACAAATCAAGCAGTTCCATCTTTCTTGATGTTAATACATGCTGTGAAGCACCATCTGACAAGCCTTCCATGTGATTAGTTTTTGACACACTAATGTTAACCATCATCATGAATAAATACAAGTACATTAAAAAATAGACATATATTGACTGATTTATTTCATTTTAATGAAAATAAACTTCACATATCATCCATATTTCAACTTTTAGCAGATTCCTCTAATCACACTTAAATTGTTGTGACACATACAGAATGTTTTAGAGACTCACAAATGGGTCGCAGCATACTAATTGGGAATCACTGCTAGAACTAATCAGGTGGACAACATTTAAGCATATTGACATAGGGCCTGATTCATTAAGAATCTTAAATGAAGAGGTATCTTATTTCAGTCTCCTGGACAAAACCATGTTACAATGCAAGGGGTTCAAACTAGTTTTCTGTTTTGCACATAAGTTAAATACTGAGTGTTTTGTTCATGTAGCACACAAATATCAGCTTTAAATTTCAGTGTACAAATAAGCTATCAAGTATTTGTGTGCTACATGAAAAAACAGTCAGTATTTAACTTATGTGCAAAACAGAAAACGAGTTTGCACCCCTTGCATTGTAACATGGTTTTGTCCAGGAGACTGAAATAAGATACCTCTTCATTTAAGATCCTTAATGAATCAGGCCCATAGTGATTAAGTGTTTTAAAGTGGATTAGCTGTAATGCCCAAGTTACTGTATATTGTGGTAGATGGTCCAGTTATGAAACCCCCATATATATTTTGGTTCTGTAAGTTCCAATCCCTATATGAATCTGTGTGGCCCATCCACATGAGACAATAGGCAACAAGACCATGCACCAAAGATACTACGTTCCATTTGGATGGCACCAGAACAGAGGATGTCCGACACACAGCAATACCCCTGAGAAGAACGCAAGATTTGAGAACATGTAAACATGAGCACATACTGGTTTATTAGACATTTAATGCAGTTTATACCATCTCTCTGTTTTTCCTTTGATGATATACGTCACATCTACACACAAAAGTCCCCCTTTACTACACGGGGAGACAAACAATCCCCCTCTGAAGGCAAAACAGTTATTGTTTTCTCATTTTTTAATATCAAAGCAATATGTTGCAAGAATAAAATTAATATTCGCTTTTTTAATATCCCTTTTAATATCCCTTTGTTTTCCTTTCCTTTTTTAATATCCCTCACTGGAATGTTTAGAAAAGTAATATATAAAGCCTCAAATGTAGACTGTTGACATATACAGTGTTCTGTTCAGCTGATATTATGGGATTTTAGTGTAGCTCTAGTATCTGGGGAAAGGAATGAACATAACAAACATGTGTTTCACTGTTTAATTCTCTAGTACTAATCTCCTTAAAACAGTAATTCCACAGTGATTATCTAAGGAAAATTAGGTAGATATAAATGCTTTAGAATCTATTAAATCCAGCACTGTTTTACGTTAACCCCTTTAATGCTGAGCACTTACGTAGTGTTTGATAGATTTTATAGACAGACCCAGTATCAGAGGAAAATCAATATCAAATAGAACTGTGATTTATCAGTGTAAATTCTTGTGTATTTTTTTGAATATCTGCTAATTACCAACGCACAACAGTTTAAGTAATATATAGACACGACTGTCTTGAAATGACTGAATTCAAGTTTGTTACATAAATTAGTAATGCAAATTGGACTTTTCACCCTGTTTGTTTGACCCCTTTGCCCTTTTTAAATGAGCACATGTGCTCTTTGTGAGGTTACTTAGCATCAAGATAACGATTAAACAATATTAATAACTGTGTGGAGACGATCTACTCTCTTATAAGACTGGGCTTTTTTCCCAAAATTAAAAAATGCCAAATGTAGTCCAACATTGTTTGTTGTTGTTTTTTTTATTTTTTTTAGCTATATTTCCATATAGTTGGATTTTCCTGCATTGTTGTGATTTTGAGTCAGTTTTGTGCTAGCTTTAAACTTTTCAGAGCCTATTTTTAGTTTATCTCACATTCTTTACAGATCAATATGGATCAGACATGGTCAATAGTTGTTTCATAGTATTCTATAATATTAATAATAATAATAATAATAATAACACTATTTATATTTATGCCATCACGTGTCACAGCTATATTGCATAACAGATCAAAACATATTATGCTTATAAACTACATTTTATACATTTCATTTATAATCCAATATTTTGAAGACTTATTTAGTGTTGCAGAGATCCTAGGCAGTGATACATTGAAATTAGGTCACTAAACAGTGAAATGTTGTTTAACAGAGCCCTTCAGTTTAGCTCTTTAAGGCCACATAACCACTGTCATGTTGTTTGCATTTCTTAATGCTACTAAAAATTTATCTGAAACACAAAAGCATTTGATATGTGTTTTACCAAGGTCTTAGAGATCACGGTAGGCTTAATACAGTTAAATGCAGCAAATGCAAAATATGGAACAAGTAGTGCTAATAAAGATGACAATGACTTTTAGGGTCAGAACCATTTACATGCAATTAACAAATGTGCTTTCAAAATGCATTTAAAAGGCCTTAAAATAAAGGTTTATGGAACAAAGGAACTTTATAGTTTTATCTATTTGGACAGAGGGTGGAGGATTCTCCAATTCCTTCTTTCTTTGTAATTGTCTGCTTTCTGCTTTTGCATTGCAGCAATAATCCACTTGAAAAAGACACACACTTCTAAATGCTACTAAAGAGGTTTATATACACACGGTAACAAAGAGTAATTAGTCACATCATGCAACAAGCAATTGCAAAGTGCAAATATAGCATTCACATGGTATCTAGATTTTCCTGTAAGTGAATGGCAAATACCAGTGTCAACTTGAACCCTTTTGTAAGGAGCATTCAACCCAAATTCATCCCAGATGAACAGCAGATCTCTAAGTAGAGTGGCAGATGTTAAGGCTGGAATATATGTACGGGGGAGGGTCACAAGTCTTTTACATCATCCCATTTCAGACAGCAGTGTATAATGCATTTAGGATGTCCAGAATGGACACTTACTTAAAATGTCAGCAGTGCAGACACATAGCATTGCCATTTTCACAGGCATCCCATGTCAGATTTAATCAGGCCACAATGATGCTATACAACTCTCACCTTTACATTAATCTTTACCATAAACACAGAGTGCTACATATGCACATATAAAGAGAGTATTGCCTTTGAGATTATTTTACATACATACAGTATGTTCCTGCATACTACTCTGGTACCTCATGGTCCTGCTCATTAAAAAAAAATACAGTAAAATACAGCTCTGTATTAATTAAACATATATGAGTTGATTTTTCTCATTCTAATACCCCATATTTTTTTGCTAAAAAAAATAATATAAATAAAAAGTTTTGCATATGCAAAGTATAGGGAGAGGGTTGCTTTTCACCCCCTAGGCATAGTTCTGCTGTACCCCATGCAAAATGTGAAATAACCTGTACTACTCACAGCATAGTGAGCAGTGATTTTATTTACAACCTCCATCTCTGACAGGTGTTAGCATCATTTGATGGCTAAAAACAGTTCAGAGAGTAGTCAAAATCCAGCAGTGCCGAGGACAAGCTCTGAACATGACAGAAGGATACAAATCACTGCTGGCCTAAAATTCTGTTCTGGTTTTTCAGTCCTAATACTTCCTCTATTATTTCTGGAAATACTGCAGACAGCACCATCTACTGCTGGGAGGTTCTCATAATTAGCACACAGAAAATCAGTCACAACAACTGAAAAAAACACAAAATCTAACAAGTATTTTTACCCGCTCCTTAGTCCAATTCACTCCCAAACAGTATCTTGTGTACCTTAGAGGGAATTGCCCTGTACCATATTATTTGTTGTGTTTGGTCAGTTAATTAAATTATATGCACAAATTAATACATAATTTAATTGTCTCTCTCTTTGTCTGTCTGTGTGTATGTTAGGGAGTTTAGACTGTAAGCTCCAATGGGGCAGGGACTGATGTGAGTGAGTTCTCTGTACAGCGCTGCGGAATTAGTGGCACTTTATAAATAAATAGTGATGATTATAATTGGATTATATGTGTTTATTTGTTCAGCTATATCTCTTACCTAGAGCTGAAATATATTGCAAACATATTTATTATATTTATTTCCAGTTTGTTTCCATCTTCCCTTTTATTCCCGTCCTATTGTTTTGGATCATATAAAATTCTCTCTCTACACTTCTCTCCCCATATCAGTGAAAAAATTCAATATGCTTTACTAACGTTGTCCTAAGATAACAATACTTAAACATGCATTAACGAAATATTGGAAACATTCTACAGGTAATAAGTCAATCCACCTGTATTCCCAGTTTTCCAGTTGCTGGATATTCTCCCGCTAAACAGATATATTGTTTTTAGACTCCATCTATGACCTTACCTGGTTCTTTAACTTAAAGTATGAGATGCACCTAAAGGGGGTGATACATTGAGTTTAATAGGAAGACAGTTAATAACCTTTTTTATCCACATGCACTATCAATCATGGCTGTCACCAGTCTGCTGAATCAAAGCAAAAGTGTTCTTCACAGATGACTGATTAGAAACGCAAAATCACAAGATCCATCTTCATGGTCACTTTTATTACAGTCATTTTTAAACTGACAGCAACCTGCTCAGTTTCAGCACACTAGGCTTCACAAATAGTGTCACTCAGTGCAGCTAAGCATGAGAAGATACTGGTTGGATTGTACTTAAAAATAATTAGGCCCAAAGCCTTTTGTCAACTCCAGATGGAACATTTTCTTGGTTTCCAGTATACCTGCAGCTTTCGTATTTTAGGCTACTGTTTAAAAAAAAATTCATTTTGTTTTCATTTTAGAGTCTTTGCACCATTTTAAGAACTATGCAGAATCTTTTCAAAGTTGATGGTCTGTTGATATCTGTTTTGCACAAAAGTAAACTGGCAACACTATGCTTAACCCCATGACTTTACATAAACAATATAAAATATCATTTTTCCCCCTCTATTTCTCAGCTTCAAATTATATATTTTTTTCTTTCCTGTGTTCCGTATGTGTCAAAAGTATTTAAAGAGAGTAGCTGTGGGCAGCACTGTAATCATGCCAATTACGTTATATGATGTGGTGACTAAGTTTTGCTTATTCTAAAAAAGAAAGCAAATTATGTCTCTGGCCAGTTTGCCTAAGCTAGAAGACTTAACCCATTCACAGGCAGAAAAGGTTTTCCTAACAAACTGGTACTCGAGCGATTCCAGCAAGAAAACGGTTAAACTTTGCCCGGATAGTAATCAAACTGAAAAGCCCTTTATTCTGCAATCAAGAAATGGCAATGGATAGCAAGGACATTAAAACCTGACTTCAGCAAAGTAGTTATGATAAGGATAAAAAAAGGAATCTCGAAATTTTGATGGTTAAAACACACAATATGTTGAAGTTTTTCTTACATAGTGTCATACAGGTATGAATATAGATGTGTGTGTGTGTGTGTGTGTGTGTGTGTGTGTGCGTGAGAGTGTGTGTGTGCAATTACACACTATGCCAGGTTATTATGAATTTAATCCTAGACATTTTTTAAAGTTATGGGTCAATGATTTTAGTCCAAACGATCCCAGTATAACTATATAGATTGTTATACATGATTCACGTGCATTTTCACTCTATTTACAAAAGTAAGTGCAGATGTTTATTCTTTGCAGATCTTTATAGTATATTCTTTTGGATTCTATCTTTTTTTAAAAAAAAAAAAAAATAATAATGTCACTATATGTTTTTCTTAAACCATGTTTATGTAATAACAAATGCATTGTTTATCATCAATAACCTACAGAAAACTGAAATGTTTTGTCCTTTATTTTACTGTACATTGATTATCGTATTCTCTGTTCAAGTGGCACAGAATACAATGTGTGGTTAAAAAAAAATGGGTCATATTAATCTTCCGAGCGCTAGCCAGCCACATTTGTGAAGGACGGCAAACCCTGATACAAAAAGAATATATAGCAAACGGAAACACTGATAACCTTGTAAGTAGAGGGGAAAAAAAAATCTAAACATATATAAATATAGTATACACTTTTTCAAATCAAAACTAAACAGTCACATCAGATTTTCCAACATAGACCTTGGAGATTCAAATAATTAGCTGGATAGGTAAGATCACGCGCCTGTGAAAAATTGGTGCCCTAATGCTGAGTGACATTTGTCAAAAGAAAGCACAATCTTGGTTACATGGCCAAGATTATGTGTCGAGCGTCACAGAAGCAAACCTAGTATTAAGACTGAGGATTGGCAATAACATTTTTTTTGTTATCAATTCATTATCAGCAGACTAAATTAAACAGTAGTTAATCCAGAAATATTAACTTCTTTGCAGCGCTGTCGAAATTTAGCAAATATATAGCACTAGATTGATATTAAAAATAGCATGAACCTCCCAACATAGGAATAGATCTATTTGTTAAATAAAATGTAGCTTTAAATAAAATATTGTACAAGGCAAACTTTATTGTTCTTTACATACTAAAGTAATGTGAGTCCACTGATCTTGTTTTATTTCTGATAAACTGCTGCCACAATACATTCTGATGATGGATATAATTACTTGCTTTATTGGTATCACATGGATTATGACCTAGGACATTTTTAAACAATACAGTAGTTACATTTAGGAAGGCACGGTAGCATACAGAGTATATAGAAAAGTCAATATTTCATATTGTTCACAGATATAAAACTGCACAATGCTATTATCTACATAACAGAATGCTCATTATACATCCGAGTGTCCTTGTAAAACAATGCAAAAAAGTGAACATCTTCTGCAGGTGGTTATTAATGCTGAAATTGGTAAGAGACATCATACATTATTGTAAATTTACTTAAGGACAAGCAGAAAACCTAAAGACATAATTGTTAGTTGTTGTGACTTTTACTTACATTGATAAGCAAACATATTTTAGGTCCACAGTATAATGACCTCCACCCCTCTCCACAGCAAACAAACAGCATCAGACAATACAAACACTAGGAATTCCCACACCACACCTGTCTTTGTGCAGCTTCAATGTGCAGTTATTTCTGTCCTTGCTGCTTATGGTTTTTTTTTTTTTTTTTCCTTCTCCTCTGGATTCCTGAATTGTTCCCTGTAGAACCTTACTGGGAGAAAATACTGCTCTATAAGCGTCAGGAGGAGATAAATGTGAGGGAAGATGTATATCCAGTGCTAGACTGGTCATCTTTCAGTGTCTTTTTCTACCAGGGGTTCAAAAACCTTAGTACCCCCTCACTGATCATTACAGTATATATCTGGTCACATGTGTCCCCTATTGAAAAGCTTACACATTTAAAAAAAAAAAATGCATTTGCATAGGTTTTTTCCGAATTTGTATTTGGTCTTTATTAATAACATATAATTAGTATAATTAATTAGCCTGAAGAAGTATTTAAATGAAGAGTAAACACAGTCCTAATTATCAATGTTTAAAAAAATATAAAAAAATCCTTAGGTAAAACATGAAATAAGGGTGATGCACCTCTGGCTTCATGAGGAATATACTTGTGATGTCCTGGAGGTGACTTCCTGGGGCATCCTCTATGTTTTCATTCAAAATGGGATTTTGTCATTAATTATAATTAGGTCTACACAGCACTTAAGGATTCTAGTTTGGCAAGATGCGTATTGGCAATAGGGGTATATTGTAATGCCTTGAGAAACAAATGTAACATAAATGTAATATAGGTAACCCCTTCATGACTGGTTTTGTACATGCAACACTATTAACAAAGTATGATAACCTTTGTACGTCACATGACACAAATACCGCTCTAGTGACCTCACATTCTGGAAGAGCTCACACATCTTTTTGCTGTGAAATATCTTTGATGCCTAACCATTAACATACACTGGCGGCATTTACAGTGACATCTCCTTTTTCGGCTGGTGTGCCTGCATTTCCTTTTAGCCCTCACTTATATCATACTTGCCAACTCTCCCAGAATGTCCGGGGGACTCCCGAAAAGTGGGGTAGGTCTCCCAGACTCCCGGGAGAGCAGGCAATTCTCCCACAGCCTGCCCACTTCCTAGTGAAATGGGCAGGAAGGGCGCCTTGAATCGCGTCATTTTGGCCCAGACCCCACAAAAACGGAATTTTCGTCATGGGGCAGGGCCAAAATTACGTGATTGTTCGCATTCAGCCCCCTTTCACCCTCCCGATGCGCCCCCTGACAGGGATCACCCGGACTTTTAGTTATTAAAGTTGGCAAGTATGACTTTTATTCCCACCTACTAGGTGCATAAACTTGACTTGCTCATTACTTGTCTGAGCCTCTTGCTCTGTGACAGTTTTCACGTCCAATTCCATCCTACGTGTGCTTAGATCATACAGTCTAAGGCTACGCACGGTTTACCTGGGTCCCTTTAACCACATTCATTTAGCTTTGATATTTATCTGATTGCTTATCACTGATCCAAAACTTCCAACATTCCACTGTCTAACTGGTTTCTGTGTCTTTGCATTCATAGACACCATCTTGGTGTTCACAATCCTTCACAAGGGAAAGCAGGTACAAACATGAGATCTCAGTTTTTGTTTTGCTCTACTCTGTGATCACAAGTCATAGACATAGCTGCCATCTGTCCCTAATTTCCCGGGATAGTCACAAGTATTAAAGATCTGTCCCTGAAAAAGTTAATCTCTGGAAATCTAGCCTATTTTTAAATATATCTATATACACTGATCAGCCAAAACATTAAAACCACTGACAAGCGAAATGAATAACATAGATTATCTTGTTACCTTGGCACCTGTAAAGGGTTGGGATATATTAGGCAGCAAGTGAACAATCAGTTCTTAAAGTTGATTTGTTGGAAGCAGAAAATATGAGCAAGTGTAAGGATCTGGGCGACGTTGACAAGGGCCAAATTGTGATGGCCGGATAACTGGGTCAGAGCATCTCCAAAACGGCAGGTCTTGTGGGGTGTTCCCAGTATGCAGTGGTTAGTACCTACCAAAAGTGGTCCAAGGAAGGACAACCGGTGACAGGGTCACGGACAGCCACAACTCATTGATGCGTGTGCAACTTACAGGACTTGCAGGATCTGCTACCAGATACCACAGGACACCGTCAGAGGTCTTCTGGCGTCCATGTCTCAACGGGTCAGAGCTGTTTTGGCGGCACCAGGATGACTTACACAATAGTAGGCAGGTAGTTTTAATGTTGTGGTTTGTCTTGTTACCTGAGTTAATATTTATTGAGAATTTATTAAGTGAGTATTTGAAATGTTAAAAAGTATATTATACTCAAATACCATTGCCGAATTAACATGCCGTGATGGAGTTTGCAGTCCTCCAAGGTCCTCAGTATTGTGAGTTAGGTGCTTCTGTGCTCTGACTCAGCCGCCAAATGCCCCTGGAAATGATGACAATTGTTGGTAACTATGCATAAATAATTCCATTTCTGATGGTTAACTTATGCCTATGTGTTATTTATCTACTTTAAGGAGTTCTAACTGCAAGAAAAGGAAATTGTGTCCAATGGTGGCATTCTTAGTTACAATAATTTGCATATGTATTGCAGTCTATTTTTTTCTTAAATTTGTATCAGTATCTATACAAATCATTGTATTACAGTGTGAATAAACAATTGCAAAATGGGTTTATAAAATTATCTAAAAACTTATTTTAACACACTGAAGAATGAAACTCATGCGAATGCGAATGGACCTTAAAAGGAATGGAGGGTTAAGGCATTCATGAAAATACTGACTGTTTGTGTTCTTTAAAATACACATAGGAATCTATTTACCATTGTCAGGTTATATGATATGATATTGTAGCAATAGAAAATCTCATGTGTCAATTTACTAATAAAGATTATCTGGGGCAGCTGAGTGATACTCAGCTCCCCGGTAATACTGGCTGGTAGCGGTAAGAGAAGTCTTACTGCATCGTTGGCCAGTCTTAGGTCCGTCTGAGCGTGGGTGAACCGGGTTGCCGACTCGCACATGCACGTTTTAACTGGAAGCCCAAACTTTCATTAAAAAGAAATAAAAATTCTAGCAATAAATAGAAAATAGAAAAAAATAATTAATATAAACAAAAAGGGACAAATCGCTTTATTTCAACGATAAAGCAATTTTCTGGGTGCTTGACCCCCACCTATCACAGTGGCAATACTTGTACCACTGCTGTCCATGGTAAATAGGCTTCCCTATGTGTAAGCTTTCACTATGAAAGCTATCACTGGGCGGGAGGGAATGGTAAATAGGGAGAAGCCCTATCTCCGGTGAAAACACCCATTTAATAATAAAATAGAGCTTAGTTAACCTGAATGTATGATATCAGCCAAGGTTAAAGGGGATACATCAGTTACACACAGTGGAAGCAGTCAGTTTGGGGCTGAACCAATATACAACCGATTTATTCACTAGGAATTAGGAACTCTGTGCCTCATGCCTCGGTGATGTCACTAATTCTGAATGACTTGATAGTCTGTATTGTCGTTACTTACCATTCTGTGTAGGTAATGGGTCCACATTACTAAGGAGAGTTATCTTCAGTAAACCAGAATCACCTTATCTACTGTGACTGTACATCCCTATGTGATATTGTGTAATTACACTGCTTGCATTTTATGTCAATCTCGCCTGCCTAATGCTGAATCTGCACATGCCTTTGAAGCAAAGCAGGAATAATAGGCATGCCCACAATAAAGCCACTCGCTTCAGCGGTCAAATAAACCAGAACTAGGAATTTATTTGAGGAATGTATTTTTTTGGTTCCATTTTTTACTTGTGAATACTTCTTATCAGACACAGAAAAAAAGTCTGCAAGACAGTTTATGCCACCATCCCACTGCAGCCAGAACAACTAATGTGTACCGCAGGGGAGCCCAATGCAGGGCTAGTTTAATAGCAGAGCCTGCTATTTCATGAGTGTTCATTCCTTTTGTTGGTTACTGAAAAGTCTCTCACCGGTATTGTTATGCATGTGTTGCTATCTGCGGCACTCCCTTTAAAAAGCATATAACCTCTAATTGATATTGGCATTTGTTCTATAGGCATTAGTTTTCTGACTAAATCACCATGTTAGAGAAGGTGTTTTTTTTTATCCCCCTTATTCTTTTTCTGCATTAACGACCACAGCCCATAGTACTGCATCCCCCTGTCTTGGATATATTTCATCATGCAATTTTAGTGCACTACCGCAATGGCTTGTGTGATTTGAGTTAATTTTACACACTTAAACCTGCATTTTTTTTCCCCTCAACTAAATAAAAGCCATTTGTCTTCAGCTCTGTAGCCAGAAACATAAGTAATTATATTTCGTATTGGTGATTTTTTTTTTTTTCCTTTGAATGCTGCGGACTACAAATGCTTTGTAAACAGTCCTCATGGGATTTTTCTAATAATTTAGAGAATATAAGTAATAAAAAAAAAGAACCTTTCTCCATCTTCCATCTCTTTTTGGTTATGAAAGCAAATCTGAGGTTTTATCATTTGTTTATATGTGACCTTTATTGGGGAAGGAAAAAAAATTCATAGTAAAGTGTTCTTTGAATGCATTTTCATCTGCAATAAGTATAAGGTTTTCCTTAACAAAAAAAAAAAAAAGCTCTGTTTAAACCATATCTTACTTTAATTCGGTTTGGCAAGAGAAACACCCAAGTTCAATCTCTAGACCTCCATTCAACATAATTTAGCTAGAACTTTTCTAAGAAAAAAAGGTTTTCTGGTTTTCATTTTCACTTCATATTCCCAAATAAAAGATCCTTTGTTGTCTACCATTTGATTGGACTTAATGAAAAACACTCCATTTTGACTTAACAGTATTTCCCTTTGAATTTATTATATATAAGGACACTGTCAAAACCATGCATTTAATCTCTCGTTTTTTGTTTTTTTTCATACTTAAACCAATATTACTATCATATGCTTCGTTGAGGTGCTGTAAAAAGAGTATTGGAGAGATGTCAAAAATAAAACGAAAAGTGAAAGTCTAGTCTCATTTTAATATGAAACTAAATACGAGGGCTAATGTGCACATTGGGTACGGTACTTGACTTTAAATACTAACATGTGACAGGGTGCCAACAGCTGAATTGTGCAGTATTGACTGAATGAGGTTCACTGATTTCTATTGAAGCTAATATCTTCTTTAAACAATTCTGTGTAAATTGTGCGTGTAAAGTCATTGGAAGCTATTCCTCAGGACGGCTTTTAAGGCTAGCTACCTGCTGGAGTAAGGAGCATAATCAATACTGAGAAATAGAGATGAACAGGAGCCTTGGAAACTGTGGTGCAGTTAGTGCTGATAAAAGTAGATAATGTCAATATTTGGGAATAACACAGCACTAGGATAACAGACAAAGGGAACATGCATATGTTATAAAGTGTTCAAACAGGGACCGAATTAATGCATAAGTGGCAGATGTTGCCCCAGGCTGCAAAAGACATTATATATTCCAGGTATTGTTATGTTTCAAATGAATCATATCTGCATAGACTGCTATTCTTAAAATGCAATTCTGAAGGTGCTAGGACATTTGCCTATTGCTTGCCTATAGGAAAATCTTAGTTTATATTGCATTTTGTGGAGGGGGGGCCAGGGGATTATAAGACAGGGCATTTGTCAAGTTATATGCGTAATCCTGTAGAAACACAAATAATTCAATCTTGTACATTTATCCACAGTCTAAATTCAGGCTTCTGTAACAAGGCCTCATATTAAAAGACAAGGCAGTAACAATATACAATATCATATATAAGATTAGCCCTTAAAACATTAATAAGCAACGCATAACAAGGAAAATAGCATAAACTTTTAGCTCCTGTAAGAAGGAAGGGGAATCTTTTTGGCAAAGGTATGGAGCAAAATGTTAATTTTAAAATGACATGCATATTATTCCAATAATCTGGTTTCTAACAAGAAAAAAAAATGTTGTCTTTACTTGGTAATTTAATACAGCAACCAGTTTCTCTTTTGCTGTCAGACAATGCAGTTTTGTTCTTCAGCGCTGGTCTTTCAGTTGATGTATTATGACATAGTCTGTCAACATGAACAGATATGTGAAAAGGTGACTGAGACACACAACCCGAATAGGCCTCATCTTGAATTCTAAGCATGCATCTATGTAAGAAAGCAAGTACGCACATATTTACCAAAGCCTTTTTCTGTTATTATTATGACGACTTTCATTTTATCATAAGAAAGACAGGTGCAAACGCACAAGGTTGTCAAGCCAGCTCTGTAGGGCATTTATACCGAAACATGTCAGATTAATACAATTATCTTCTTTTCTTTATATCTACATAAAGAAACTTGCTTAACTGGTGACCTTGTGTTTTCTGGCTTTTTTTCTCTCTCCCCTGTAAATTTACTGGGGAGCTTTTATTTTTCTCCCTGATATTTTTTTTTTTCTTGTATTATTATTTTTACTTGGCAGCTGTGTTATGAATAAAACGAGATTATAATGATTGCTAGAGAGGTCAGAAGACATCATTTTAAATCTATGTAATTGTTGGATATGAAGACATATATGTTCTATGCCCGTATTTGATTGTAGGCTTTCTACAATCTATGCTCATGCTTGTTTAGAAAATTAAACAGCCTTATAGCAGCAAGAGTGAAAAATAAAGTCAATTTTTACGTGAGATGTGTTCCTGTTTACAGTTTTGAGCTGTGACATTTAATAACACCCCTTTATGTACGATTATAGAAAATGCTCTTCATTTCTTCTTTGGTGTGATAAAATAAGTCTTTAAAAAAAAAAAATAAAAAAAAAAATGGGCATTTTTGGTTTAGGGATAAAATAAAAAAAAAATAAAAAATTGAAAGATACTTCAAATAATTTCTTAATCTTGAGCCACTTTCAGCATTTGTCACACATATAGACCAAGAAATTGCCTCCATTTCATTCCAGCTCTGTGTTGAATTAAAAACCTCTGCTGCAAAGAAGTGCATGGTGTTGGGAAATAATACATTTTCTTCTTTCTTTAGTAATGCACATACATTTCCATACATTTCACATCCTGGGGGAAACTGCAAATGCATTCAATAAACAGAAAACTATAAACTACAGTTTGTGTTGGAAAAAAAAATAAAAAATCAAGTGGCACAATAGTTCCTATTTACTGCAGGGGAAGAGTTAATTGTATTAAAAAAAATTTGTGCAAGCAACACTGAAGTTGTGACAGTCAATATACAGAGGTTTTGTCAACCAGAAGATTAAAACAGATTTATTTTTTAACACCAAAAATGCTGAAATAAACATCTGTGAACAATGGTAATATACAAAGTATAACTGTGTATACGCAACCAGTTCTTATAGGCAGATTATTATATAATGACTACAAATGTAGCAGATAGATATATATATAATATATATATATATATATATATATATATATATATATACATACAGAGCATAGTTGCCTACTCTCCCGGAATGTCCGGGAGACTCCCGAATTTTTGAGAGTTCTCCCGGACTCCCGAGAGAGCAGGCAAAAATCCCGGATCCAGCTGTCGCCGTTTTTTAAAATGGTGGTGGCGGGGCTGAATGCGGCATCGTGGTCCCACCCCCTGCTGCGATTGGCTAAAATTGCCCAGGATTGACAGGGGGCAGAGCTTAACGGCGCATCGCGCGTGGCCACGCCCCCCTTGACGGACTCCCTCCCGGACAGCTGCCTACAAAAGTAGGTAAGTATGATACAGAGAGAGAGAGAAAGAGAGATACCGTAGGTAGTAGATAGATGTCCAGTAATCAACTCTTTATGACTTTTCATCAAGGTGACATGTTCTATAATATAAACCATGGTTTGTTCAGGACATTTGATATCATACAGTTATCCCATGGTAGTTTTTCTATATCCAATGTTGCAATGCTACAGCAACACAGCGCTGTACTGATATTGTGGTCATAAGAATAAGAATACAATGTTATCTAAAATGAATAAGATATCACATCCCATTCACATATATAAATGTGTACCATGACACAATTTAAGATGTGCATGTAACTTTGTTATTTGTTTTACTACAAGGTATTGTTCTTAGTTATCTGCAATTTTATGATATGCTACATACAGCATCCTCTAATATTATAGTTGAAAGGGAGTCTGGTGTGCCTAGGGAAAAATGCAGCCTCCAAAGTGAAACATTTATTGTTTTCAAATATCATATTATAAAGTAAGGCCTAGCTGTTGTGCAGGTTCCTTGTAGGATCCTAGCTGTGCAGTGGACTGCACACACAGCAATTGCGAAATCAATAGAACAAACATAAAAACTTGATCTGTTATATTTGCTACTTTGACTTTATGCTATATTTAAACGCATGAACCCCACCCCATGATACTGTCCCTTTAACCCATTCCCATATTACTTTGGTATATCTATGTGACTGGCAGACAGGTTTTGGCCTGAGTAGACTTGAATGCTGGTCTACTCAATGTGGTGGTTGCACGCTGCCAATGACAGCTTTGGGTTCCAGTGAAGTGGCCAGGAAGGAACCATGGGTAATCAAAGCAAAGTGAAAGTTATATATAGCACAGTGTGGAAGCGTGGAGTTCCCATTGATGACAGGAAATAGTGACATCATCTGGGATTTCCCTACAGCTAGAGAGACCCACAGAGCTGCAAGGGGGGTCTGTCTCCCCTGCTTGTCAGCACTGGTAGATCCATTGAATGCTGGATCTATCCTTGGCTGATATTTGAGCTGCTATCAAATATAGTTTACACTGACTCTATCAGTGTTGCCAATAGGGGAAACGTAACATATGCTCTCTTGGCTAAAGGAGCACAAAATAAAATAAAAAAGAAAGAAAGAAAAAAAACATGAAAAAATAATACTAACTTTGTTTTAGCTCCTATATCAGTGTTGGCTAACCTGTGACACTCCAGGTGTTGTGAAACTAAAAGTCCCAGCATACCCTTTCAGCAATAAGCTGCTATATATTGGCAAAGCATGCTGGGATTTGTAGTTTAACAACACCTGGAGTGTCACAGGTTAGCCAACACTGTCCTATATCTTCATCATATCTTTCATAATATGTACAAATTTGGTACCGATATACTCAGGAGAACTAGCCTGACGTTTGGGGTAACTTTCCATAGTTTCATTATTCGGGTTACAGTGACTATGGAATACATCTTAGAATGATGTTTTTATTGTGCTAAATGTACTTTTTTATAGTGATTTTAGTTTCATTAAACATAAACATGATTTGTTACAGTGTACCATCACACTGGAAAGTGTTAAGTGTTATCTCTCCACTAATGTTGCAAACAATAATGAACTTTTCTTCTTGACCATGATCTGCTTAATTATAATACCATGTAGCCACAGAGACCTCTCTCTATTTATGTCCCCTATCATTTTTGTCATAGTCTATATAGTATATGCTTTAGTTTTACCGACTTATTTAAAAAAAAAAACAATAATACACAATCAGCTTGTACCAAACATTTCTGTTTATGCCAAAACATAAGTATAGAAAAATATATTCTTTGTATATAATTTAGGATACCTGGCAAAAAAATAAATGTGATAGATTTATGAAGCTTTAAGGTATCCCGGGCTGCTAAAATTATGGTATACTTGTTTAGAAGAACTGTGAACTGAAAGATCCCTGATTTACAGTGACATACATCTAGATGAAAATATACTTTGCAAATTGCCTAGAGGAGCCATCCTTTATTAAGTGTTTGATGGGTATAGAAATGTACATATCTATTCCAACAGATGAGGAATACTGATGTTGAATTTACAAATATGATCTCACATTTATTTGATTTGCTTACATTTTAGCATCTGATTTTGTCATTCAAAATGCACATTTTGTACAGCTTTTAGAGTGACAGCGAGAGAGGTGCTAGATAAAAATGTAAATGTGGATATCTTTAGTGCAGCATCATTAAAATCTGATACATTCTCTAGGAAAGATTTGTCTTGGAAAATATCACTATTCCTTATAAAGAAAGGCTCCAAAACATTTCCGATTGAAATGAGTGGATTCATTGCTCGTTCTTATAAAAATATATTGCTTTATCCCAGTGGTACAATGCACAGCTCTCTCAAAGATGTTTATCGGGCTTTAGAGTCTCAAAAAAAAAAGCAAAGTGTAACATTAAATATGGAAAGCTGAGCCATGGAGTACCTTACAGTACTAGCTTGCTATCTAAATCAAGTTAAATGTTTGACTGGTGTGAATGAAGCTTCATGCAACAATGCAATTGTTGTCAGTGGATTTAGAAATCTTTAACATGGTCAGGTGATGGACACTGGTAAAAAGGTGGTTGGACCACCTCCTTAATGCTGAGCATGCATGAAAAATTCATGCTACATAGGAACAAGCGCATACCAACAGTATGCATTTTTCATAAGTATAAAGATTAAAGCCACTCTCTGCTAAGCCATTTCTTAAACACAAACACCTTACCAGTCGTCATCATTGACTGATAACTAGTTTGGACTAGTAAACAGGACACCCTAGGAGGAATCTTATGAGTGTGTGTATATATATATATATATATATATATATATATATATATATATATATATTTATCAGAAAAACACAGTAGGCAATCAGTTCTTAGAGGACTTTTAATATAATTACATATATTCCTGAGCTAGAGAATTCCAACAAGCTGATCGTAATCCCTGTGTCCTCCCGTCCACAGTACCCGGTCTCCACAGCAGATTAATCAATCTAAAAATCAATGGAATAAGGAGGCACTTCCATGGTGTAAAATCAGTAAAACATTTTATTATAAAAGAGAATACAGAGATTGCACACGTACCAATTATCAGATGTATACAGGCATGTATCAGCTCAAGGCTGTATATTCCTGGAAACACCGTTTCACCCAAACAATGTTAGCAACATATAACAATATACAAATTATGTAATTAGCACTTGCTTTGAGGCAACCCTCAACGCGTTTCGTCAGAGACTTTGCCAGGAGGGGAAGTATAAATATTTCTGCCTATAGCTGAGAAGGTAAATAGCCTGCACACCAAAAACCTGAAATATTAGTGCTATAGCAACCTCATATGTTTAACAAATCCATCATGGGGCAAGAGGGAGGGCGGGGAATAGTAAAAACAAATTACTGTACAACAGCGGTCACATGATTGCTAGTATCATCATCATCTTAGTTCACATATAAGATGCCAAAGAATCCGTAGTGCTGCAAGAAGCAGAACAATTACAAGATAAGTAATGGACAAGAGAAACGACAGAAGCAGTAAAAATCAATGCAAGAAGAGACAATGGAGGTGGTGATAGAAGAGGAGAAGAGGTGAAGATCATTGACAGAAATTAGTGGGTGAGTAGAGGATATTTCTTGACAAATTCAGAGATGTAGGGGGAGGAGGCATTAAAGAGGGCTTTGTAGGTAAGCAACTTGAATTATATTCTTGAGTGAATGGGGAGCCAATGGACGGCTTTGCAGAGAGGTACAGAGGAATTGGAATGCTGAAAAGAGAAGATCGCAATAATAAAGGCAGGAGATGACAAGAATGTAATTTATGATATTTGTGGCATCCAGGGAGAGAAAAGTGTGATTTTTACCAATGTTGAGAAGTCAGAAGCAACAGAATTGGGTGAGGGATGTGGGGAGATAAAATTGACTGTGGATTCAATGATAACCCTGAAGCAGCATACATGGGGAACAGGGGAGAGGTCTATACTATCAACCTTAAGGGAGATAGGAGGAGGGTATGTGACACTGGGTGGCGGAAAGTTGAAAAGCTCAGTTTTTGATATGTTGAGCTTGAGGTTGTGTCCAGTCATCAAAGTGGAAATGGCAGAGATTTAATTGAACTCACGGGAGAGGAGAGAGGTCAGGGGAGGAAAAGTATATTAAAGTATCATTGGCATATAGGTTATATTGGAAGATGACCAAGAAGAGGTTAAAAGAGAAAAAAGTAATGGGCCATGAACAAAGCCTTGGAGGACACTAACAGATAGATAGGGAGAAGGGGAGCAAGCACCAGAGGAAGAAACACCGAAGGAACATTCAGAGGGGTAGTAGGTAAACCAGGAAAGGACAATGTCATAAAGGCCAAGGGAGTGAAGGTTGTCAAGAAGGAGATTATTGTCAACTAGGTCAGAAGCAGCAGAGAGGTCAAGGAGCAAGAGTAAGGAGAAGTGGCCCTTAGCTAATTATAGATCATTAGTTGCCTTGGTAAGGGCAGTCTAGTTGGAGTGGAAACAGTGGAAGTCTGATAGAAGGGTCATGGAGAGAGTAATGGTGAGAAAGAGTGTTGTAGACTAGCCATTCAAGAAGTATGTAATGAGAGTAGGGATATGGGGAAGGATAAAGAGAGAAGCAGGCACAAGAGATGGCTTATTCACAATGGGAGTAACGATCGTGTGTTTGAATGTGGAAGGAAATGCCAGTAGAGAGGGACAAATTTAAAAGGTGGGGTAGGTGACTGTAAGTCTTAGAGGAGAGAGAATGGAGGAAGCGGGAGGGAGCAGGGTTAAGGGAACAGGTTGAGGAGGAAGGGAGAGTGATAAGGAGGAAATGTCAAAATGTATCATGGTGTGATTTTACTAAATCGTCATCATTTATTTATAAAGCGACACTTAATCCACAGGGCTGTACAGAGAACTCACTCATATCAGTCCCTGCCCCATTGGAGCTTACAGTCTAATTTCCATAACACACACACACACACACACACACACACACACACACACACACAGATCAAGAGAGACTAAGGTCAAGTTAATTGCAGCCTAATAACCTAATAGTATGTTTTTGGAGTATGGGAGGAAACGGGAGCACCCGGATGAAACCCACAGAAACTTGAGGAGAACATACAAACTCCACACAGTTAAGGCCATGGTCCTGGAATCGAACTCATGACCCCAGTGCTGTGAGGCAGAAGGACTGGCCACTAAACCACCATGCTGCTCCAAATTGCTGTTCTTTTGCGGATTTTAAGGCGATTTGGTAAATGCAGATGTATGAAAGTGGAAGCTGATAGGAAATTGTCAGTAAACCGATGCTACCAAAATTGATACATTACATATCGCTGTCCTGACTTTTTGCCATTCTAAGAATACAAGTTGTTATATGTATGAAGCTGCGAATTTGCAGTTCACCAGTATCTCGCTGTGAAAAATGCCAGAATAAAACACATCTTTTAATAGGAGAGATTATCAACATCAGCCATTGGTGTATGCAGGCTAATGATGTCTATAAAAAGGGCCCAAAAGTTTATTATTTTGAGGGTGTATGAAGATGGAGTTTAGAGGAACATCAACAGCACCAGAATTCGCTGAGGCTGTGCAGTCCACGTTTGACTCAATCAAATGTTTACTCGTAACAGAGCAAACCTCCTGCAGCTGTATGAGCAGGTGAGAGATGATTTGGAGCCATTAACATCTTGCTCCAATGCATTAACTGGGATGCAAATATTAATGTGCATTCTGCATTTTTTTGCCACAGCTTCATTCCACTCTGTGCTAACAGGTTTTAGGGTTCAAACAGGTAACATTCTCCAGGAACTTATATGTAGTGTTAAGTGCTGTTACCAAACTGTTGCATACATATATATGCTTCCCCCTGCAAGGATACTGAATGACATATGTGAATTTCTATAGGATCTCAGGATTACCTAATGTCTTGGGGGCCATAGATTACACACACATTGATCTGAGAGCATCTTGTCACAGGGCAGACCTGTATACCAAAAGACACCATCTTACTCTATGAATGTGCAGGTGGTCTGTGATGTAAACATGAAATTCATGACTGTTGTTGCAGGCTAACCTGGTTCTTGCCATGATGCCTATATCCTGCACCAGTCAGCGCTGTTTCATACATTTCAGAGTGGTGAAATGCCGGAGGGATGGGTACTGTGTATGTGACCTAATTTTCAAGCAATTTCAACTCTAATATATACCAAAATGTGTCATATTGATGTTTGTTTTGAAAAAAAAATATTTATTTATGTGTCATTCTAGGTAACTCAGGATATGGGTGTCCATCCTGATTAATGGCACCTCTGTTGAATCCACGACTCCTGCACAAGACAGATACAATGAGGTGCACACATCTACTAGAGGTCTGACAGAAAGTACCTTTGGCCTATTGAAGACCAGATTCAGGTACCTTGATAAATCTGGTGGTGTGCTTCTTTATGCCCCAGCTAAGGTAGCTGATATCCATGAAAACCCTTGTTCACTCGCTTGTTATCTCTCGCCTTGACTACTGTAACCTTCTCTCTGGCCTACCTGATTCTCGCCTTGATCCTCTTAAGTCAATCCTCAATGCTGCTGCCCGCCTCATTTTTCTCTCCCACCGCTCTGTATCTGCAGTCTCCCTCCAACAGTCACTACATTGACTCCCCATACCCTACAGAATGAAATTTAAACTCCTCACCCTTACCTTTAAAGCTCTTAGTCAATCTTCCCCTCGCTACATCTCCAATCTCATTTCTACCTACACTCCTACCCGCCCCCTCCGCTCTGCCTGTGACTGCCGCCTCACTACTTCACTGATCACCTCCTCTCACTCTCGTCTTCAGGACTTTGCCCGGGCTGCTCCCCTGCTGTGGAACGATCTTCCACGTTCCATCAGGTTAGCATTACTCTCAAAGGCTTCAAGCGTGTCCTGGCTCTCTCCCCAGTTAGTACCACCCTTTTTGTGTCTGCCCCTTCCCTTTAGGTTGTAAGCTCTCATGAGCAGGGCCCTCTTTCCTTGTGTGCTCCTTCTACTGTTCCTTCACCCTCTGTACCTCTTGGCCTTAACCGTTAGCCCTGTTTTCTTAAGCTTTGGCCTTCTCGCTGATTTCTACCATCCCTTTCACTATCTGTCAGATATAATCTGATATGCTTTACCCTGTCACCTGTGTTTGTATATATTTTGTATCATGTTGTGTCTTGGTTCTGTTTTCTGTATATGTAATGTACGGCGCTGCGGACCCTTTGTGGTGCCTTATAAGTCAAAGATAATAATAATAATAATAATAATAATAATAATATCGTATTGACATGCTGTTTGCTGCATAATTTTGCCCTTAACCAACATATACCCATATTACCGGCAGTAGACTGTGATGAAGCACTGGAGTTCATGTAATACCCTGGAGGAATGGAGTGACTATTATGGAAGGACTTACTTCTTTTTTCTTCAATGCTGTTCTTTCTCCTTCCTCGCAGTTTAGATTCAGTTGTTTGGTTGGTATGAGAATGAATATGGGTGACAGAGGGGCAATGGCACTGGTAGGACTTTACTCGTTCCCAACTCAATAACTGACAGCAGAACCTTTGACCCTTTATTTCTGGATCAAAGAGGTTAAGGTGGTAAAATGCAACTTGGCAATAATACATTCAATACACATTGATTAGACAGTGAATTTAGCATAGACAATTCCTTAAGCAGTTTGCTGGGTAATTAAATAGACACTTCAAATAACAGGTAAACAATCACTTCAATAAACAGAAAGCCTACCGATCAAACTAGATAAATTTCTGAGCGTAATAGCAACGTGTAAATCTTGTTTCTGGTGTGTTTAATAGTCCTGTATCACCAGTTAATTCCTTTAACAAATGAATGAAATTAAGTAGTTTCTGTAAATAATTGATTGCACCTTTACCAGCACAATAGTTGACCAGATTAATACTCTTTATCTGCCAGCATAACAGTCTGGAGATAGAAAACATAACATTGCAGGGCTGGCTGGGATCTGTCCTTCCACAGAACTGAACTGTATTCAATAGTCACAAGATTCCTCTAACAAAGCTAATGCTGGGGTAGTGTAAATGCTGGGCTCCCTTTCAGTTGTGGGGTGCAGGACATATACCATGCAGGCACATTTCTACTGTTTTGGTGTTTAAATGATGCTCCAATACAGGCTTATAATTCTACAAATCCAAATAAAGTTCTGACAGATAATTCAGTCTCTGCACCAAACAAAATGTCTGATCCTGGATGCTGCATTCACTGTCTCACAGCGGTTATGATTAACAAACACAATTCTATTAACTGATGGGCAGTCTTAATTACAGTTCTGGAACAATGATATCGCACTGCTAGTGAGGTTTTTTTTCCTTGTGATGTACTGCAAAACTTTTAATTACCAGACGCTTTTCTATTCTGAAGCTGGCTGTGACTTGAGGTGCCAATCTGTTGCACAGACTCTATCATACTAAGTGGCCTATTTATTAAACTAAAAAGTGTGTTCAATCCCCGAGAACTGACGTTTTCAGGGTTTAACCGCAAAATTTTTATTTACTATGACTGCATCGCAGCAGATATCATAGCTGCTTTGCATATTACATCGTTTTACTGAGCAGTCCCCCATAACAGTGTATGGCACTGCTCAGTAACGCTATTTACCAAGAGCCGAATTGAAAAAAAACAGAACATGTTAATGTATGTCAACTGAAGATGGCGTATATTAACATCATTGAAACATTTCACTGAAAACAGCACAGCTCTGCTTCAAAGAGCAGAGCT
Organism: Mixophyes fleayi; assembly: GCF_038048845.1. Classification (NCBI taxonomy): domain Eukaryota; kingdom Metazoa; phylum Chordata; class Amphibia; order Anura; family Limnodynastidae; genus Mixophyes; species Mixophyes fleayi. Next base: position 236,702,661 of record NC_134406.1, on the reverse strand, counting down.
ACACAGCGCATGTGTGAAGGGATCATGTGATCCCTCCCTGTCACATGCTCGTGTGTCTTTTTTCATTAAACATTCTGCTTCCCTGTGCATATGTGCGAGTTTTGCGGTCGCGCATGCGCACAAGGATTACTAAGAAGCTGATGATTATCCCTTGAAGATCACAGGAGAAGATTTTGTGTAAAGTGAGTGTTACACTTCAGAGGAACAGCCATTTTTCGGAACAGCTGTTCCTGTGTTGATTTTTTAATAAATATGAGAAATCTTTTAATCCGCATCTATGCAATGAGGATTGAAAAGTTTCATTCATATTTTGCGGTGCTTTGTAAATAGCCCCCAGTGACTCACTCTCTCAGTTCCTCAAATTAATATTACAAGTGTTCCAGATATAGTCTGATGATTTATACTTAGAGCTGTACTCTTGTTTCTCACTAGTGTTATGTCTGAAAAGGTACAAAGTCCCACTCCTATAGGGTATAGTTTATATACTCACCCAAGCTCACTGGGCTTCTGAAGCCTCTATTGCTGCATTGTCTTTCAGGGAAAACTTGTCAGTATAATTGCTGTTAAACCCCAACTTATCTGTTTTTCTGTCTCAGTTTTCTTCACACAGCATCTCGCACCACACTTCTCCTCCTTTCCTCTCAGCAAAAATTCCTTGCTCACACAAAAACAAAATCTTGCGGGATTTCGGCTATGATCTCTATCAGTCTGTCTCTCCTTGACTGTCAGCTGCACGAACCAATGAGCAACAGGAGCAGGGAAACTCCTGGGTACTAGCTTCCTGAGCTTGCACAGACTTTTTAAAAGGACCATACATATATATGGTGTACTACACTCATAACATCAGCATATGTGGAGAATACAGAGAAAGACTAATACAGAATTATTTTTCTGGTGAGTATGGTTTAGCATTAAGCTAAAACCTTTATTACATTGGCATTACACTATATTCACTGCTTTAGATCTATTCTTGTAGAATCTTCATCATAAGCACAGGACAATGTGACTTCAAACTCTGCTACCAATTAAAGGGTCAGCTTTAATGTATGTTTTTTTTTAAAAATAAAACCTTATTGCTTAAAGAAAATACACATATGTTTATAGTATTTATACTCTAAGTACCCTAATAATCATCTTAACATTAAGCACAATTGCTAATACCTGTTTTTATAAAGTTTACT
>NC_134406.1:236346480-236396480 GCF_038048845.1 Mixophyes fleayi | reverse complement strand
AGGGGTAAAGTTAGGCAGCTGTGGGGACTTTATATTTAGGATCGAGCTGTGGGGTCAGGTTCCAGGAGGCTAAGGATTACACTACATGGAAGGTCATAGTCAAACCTAGGGGGGGCAGTTTCTAGTGCCTGGAAAACCCCACCCAAGCCTGGGGCACTGTATAATTGAGGTGTCTAGACCCTGACCCCGCTTCAGATGGCTCTGCTCAAAAAGAAAGAGCTGCATGCACCTAACAGTAATGCACGCAGCATTGCCCATGTATATTATGGGGATAGGAAGAGTTGGAGAGCAGCTAAGCACTCTCTAAAATTATAGCCACACCCCCATGCATGCTGGTCACACCCACTGGCAGCGTGGTGTGGAAACCCCCCTCTACAAATCCTGCATTTTGCCCCTGAGCGTGTTTAAGGGTAGTCTGTGAAGGGGTTAGAAGTGGGACATGGGGAGCTAAAGGCTTATATTGTTCTTTTTGATGTGAAAAAATAACTTGTTGAGCAATCATCCTCAATTATATGGCCATCTTAGTGAGGCCCAGTAAACAAATCATGTTTCAACCATAATGCAATGCCTTCCTGCTAGACCATTTTAGTACCATACCTCCACTAGCCTGTTCACTAGATGAAGACACAGAAACCATTTTGGCTTATACGTCTCTCCTGGCTTTTCTTACCATGGTACTTAAACAGTTTGACCTCATGTCACATGATTTTTATTTCAGTTTTGAACCACATGTGGTTAGATCCCTGTGTTTCTGGTTTAACAAGACACCTGGAAATTCAAAGAAATTCCATGCTGCTCAGACTGAAAAAAGACAGCATTACTATCAATATTTTGATCTGCAGATATCCTATGTCATTATAAGATTAGGACTTTGACTTATTCAGACAAAGGTGGATTAAAATATGTGAAATAAAAAAAAAAACAACACAGTATTTTATAACTGTAAATTATTTACGACCTGCCTTATCCATTTAAAGCAAATATTACTCTGAATAAAAAAATATATGTATATATTTATATAGAAACAAAACACAATTAACAATAATTGTATTTATGGTAACCATACGACAGAATGAGAATTGTCATTTGTCAGTTGACAAGTGACTGCTGTCAGCCCTCTCTTTTGTCAGCTCTCACCTCGTCCGCCTGTGTGTCCTTGCAATATGCCTCTTGCTTATTTCGCATTAAACTATGTTTGTTCTGTACCTTGCCTATTATTTGTTGCAAATTATGTTTAATATCTTGGTATTATTATTTATGCTTCTTGAATATTCTGTATTTGCTTCTTCTGTATTTTGCTTGTTTTTTTTTGCTATATTTCCCCAATGTGCTGCATGACAGAATTTTTTGGCACCATAAAAATAAATAACAATAATAATAATAATAATAATAATAGTTTTGTCCTGTCTGGAACTGGTGTTTCAATTGGAGGATGGCAGAGGTAGTCAAAAGAAGCGGACAGACAGCCTACAGTGTTATACTGTGAAATAGAAGAGGGACTGTACATATTACTATAACATTTCTCAACTGCATCAAAATGTCATGTCTACTATATTGACAACTCTGTCACCACCTTCAACTTATCATATCACACCGCCATTAACAATCATCCAGTAGCTATGAATCAAAGGCAATTATTTATTATAAGACAAACATATAATTACTATCATTTGAAACCTTGTCTCATTGTTATGAAGTAGAAATATAAAATGACACCAAAGTCACCATAAAATAATGCAATTGTATTTAGGCTACTCTTTCAACAGCATAGGAAATGAATGATGGTTAGTTCTTTGTTATAAAATGATGGTGATAAGTTAACCAGAAAATAGTTGACCGATAGATGTGGAGCATTCCTCCTCATCATCAACATCTTGCTAATTTATTACATTAATTATTCTAGGGCCATCATCAATGTCAAGGCCTGACAAGGCAATATCAGGTTATCTTGACATCTCGCATGTTGCCTTTTTGTTAGACATTTACAGATGGGGTAGATTGTAGTGAATGGTGCGCTGTGGCTAAGGATTAAATGGAAAATATATGTAGTTTTTGTGACAGATCTCTAAATAGTTTAATTGGGAATAGTTTGGGATATCTGCCTTCATTAAACAAGTATGTGCCATGTATATCACCAAAATACTGTTACTACACATAACAGCGGAAATGAGTAACACTAAATGCAGCATACATTTTTGTATTTTAAAACAAGGCAAACATAGAGATCTCAATGAGTGGGTGACTTTAAAGAGTGGATATAGAATATAATGGTAAAAGACTTCAATCCTTTTCCCGTAATATTTGAGAAAGTATACATTAATGGCAAAGAAAGAGTGATATGTTTCAATGGAAAAGTGTCATAATATGTTCTAAATAGGCAAAAAAAAGCATTTTAATTAACGGCTTTTAATTGATATTATGATTATTCTAAATATTATTATTCGTTTTTCTCTTGTCCTATAATGGAAAACTAACATTTTTACTTATGATCTGTCTGTAGTACTGTATTAAAACATTCAATTGATACATGTTGGCTGAAATCTCCAACACACAAGTAAATCAGTCCTCTATTTTCTCCACTTCCTATAAAGGTCTAACTCTGATACTTTTGATAATAGGAATGTAATTCATCCTCGTGTTAAAGATACTGCTGTTTCTTCCATAAGTATGTACAATAAGGTTTTTTGGAGGACATTTTTTAAGAAATGTTTGTACCATAGGCTCAGCCTAGTTGTCTAAAGTGCTTTACATTTCCTGCAAAATTAAAATGATCCCAATGACACTGAATAATCACTAGTATGGGTTAAATACTTCAGATGGTTTTCTCCCGACTTAATGCAGTACAGATGTATGAGTAAGTGTAGAAGATGATCTATCATACCATATCACTTTCTTTCACTGCTCCGAAACACAGACTTTATGATCACTACACTAGGTTATGCATTACTACGCATTGACCTTGTTTGGTTTTAGAAACTCAACCCTTCACATTTATGATATTTTTGAAGCTCACAGCTTTTGTTGAGGTTGCGTCAAGGAGATATACATTCACTTTTGTGAACATTTTTGATCTATGGTTTTAAGCAACTATACTGCTAAGAGTCCATCTTTACCTGTCAATGACATTCAACTTGTTTTTCAACCTTGACACTGCTCTTCATAATACTTTAAGTTAATATCTAAGCAGCAGTATACCAAGTCCATGGCACAAATAGTAGAGAGGGTTAAAAGGAATTATAATTTCAGAAGTCATGGCATGGTTGTGCATCAACCATTAAGCCGTTTACTTGATTTGAGATACAGTAAAAAAAAAGTAAATAAAACACATAATTGTGAATAATTATCAACATGTTATTATAACTTCTTGTGCTACTATCCAGCAGCAGTGCAAAGTTTTCAAGTGGTACTTTGAAGTTTCTAAACAATACTCGGCTGCAACAGCAAAGATTTAAACAGAAATCTATGGATGTAGCTTTTGAATACTTTATGATATCTTGGAGATAATTCAGTCTGATTTTTGGGTGAATATACTTGGACAACCACATCTGGGAAGATTCACAATGGTCTTCAGTGTTCTGCATTTGTAAATAATCTTTTTCACCGTAGAAATTGTTTGGTAATGGCCTTATAACACTTTCCATATTGATTAGTATTAATACTGTACGTTTTCCATTTTTTTTTGGCCCTGTCATCAATCGAGCCACAGCTTGATATGCTGGCAAATAAGCGACTCTCCTTATACACAAGTAAAAGCTTGGGCATACGCCCATTTACTTTGTGTATTTTTTTTAATGTGCATGCCCACCAAAATAGGTGTACACCCATATGTACTAATATGCAATATATTGTTTTTCTACTTATTTTGTTTACACTGCTTTTTTACATACGGAAAAAAAAATCCAGTCCTGCATATCAGATATTTACATTTCAGAGCAAGCCCCAGATTTCAACATCTATTTAAATGCTATTGTCATTATTATTATTGTTTATTTATAAGGCGCCACAAAGGGTTTGCAGCACTCTACCTAGAGGATACAATAAAATAGTACAAGACAAAAGCAGAACATTAGAACAAAAGTCAAGGACAGTAACAAAATAAGCAAAACATGTGCATTTACTGAATGCACAGTAAATGTATAGCCAAACCAGCAGGAAATGAAGTGCTTAGTAGGGAATAGTCCCTTACAATGCCAAGAGGTATGGGAGTAAATCCGCACAAACTGATCCTGTGCAAACAGGGTGAGAGCCACTGATTGAGGATAGAAGGGAAGACACAGGTGAGCTGTGGCTTAGGTAGTGAGAAGAAGATCCTGCCCATGAGAGCTTACAATCTAGCAGGAGAGGTAGACATACAGAGTGACACTGAAGGAATAGGACCGTATGAACAGGGAGTACCATTTGTATGGTTCTTTTTCAATCACATGTGGCTAAAAAGAAGTCACAATTGAGTGTACTTTTTAATTTGAAATACAGGAAGATCTCTTGTAGGGTATAATATGATAAGTGGAACTGCTAAAAATAACTTAAGCTACTTCTACAAAACGAATAAAAAAAAGCAATATATTTAATATATAAATTTGTAAACTAATTTTAACCCTAAGACATAATTAATAAAAATTAAATTGTGACTAAAAGACCTGCCAATTAATTTGTAAATCAAATTTACGGAACATAAAACCTTTGGCCAATATGTATTGCTGCGCATTGGTGAACCAATGCGAAGGACAATCGCTCATCTCTAACCATGTTATTCCTATTTTAGGAAGCAAGCAATTGCTTCAGCAATCTTATATTGATACATTGCATGTCCATCACATCTTTTTTAAGTCTCATGTAATTGTAGGAACTCTAAATAATGTAAGCTGGTTAAAGGTCATTTTCAGTGTCGTCACATTTAGAAGAATAAAATAGCTGGTAATAAGTGCAAAAGGTTTCATTAATTACTTTAATGTCATTTGAAGTTGACTTGCCCAGTTTCTTAATACTCTAGATCATTTGCACATATCCGACAAAATAATTCAGTAGCGTCTCTCAATTTAATGCGGAAAAAGAAATTTAATGAGAAGTGTGATTTTTTATTTTAAAATCCATAAATGTAGCAAATATTATTGATCTGAATCATGTGTTTTATAGTGCTCACACGTTTATAAACTGCTGAGTTGAGAAGCTTTGTCAGTTGAGAGGAATCAGTTACTTTTATCTACAGATGGAACACCTTTCTTTCTTATAAATAATGAGATTGGCACTTTTCACATTAAGTGCATCAGCATCTCTACTTTAAACATATTTGTATGAGTAGGTGGAGCCAATGTGTTGCTATTGTTGAGCAGTTATGTACTAGACTAATACGTAAACTGTACCATCTGTATCAAATAAAGGTGCTCAGTCTTTATTTTGTAAATAGTAATCAGCAAAATTGAAGAGGAATTAGAGTTAGATGACGGAACAGGGGAAGTTCCGACCATACAATCTTCGCATTCCGCTTTTGCTTCATCATTCCATGCTGTAGTTGTAGATTTGCATTTGCGGAATTTATAGTCTATGAATGAACTTAGACAATGACGGTCAATTCATTCTGCAGTGTGATGTGGTTCTGGAGGGAATGGGAACATTTAAGGCCAAATATCGCTAGTGAAAATTGCAGATAAAAATGATAATGTAAAAAAATGAATTGCATACTACTTGTTATTTTTAAAATTGTATATCAGTAGCAAATTTTGCATGTTCTGATTAATCAAAAGTCCTTACACCTGATGGTGCACAGGCCACACAGCTTAAAGATCATCCATACCTGTTAATGTCTATAGTTTGTCAGGTTCCTTCACAAAAGACTCAGACAAACTATATTTGTACAATCTACAGTAAAAGGCCTTGACTTTCGTTTTGTGCATTTTGTGCACTTTGAAGGCCACATTAACATGAAGCAATGTATAATTTGAGAATGAAAATTTATTTTGACCTAATAATATTAAAAGCGTGCACCAAAGAATTGTAATGTTCTCCTTTTGCATGGGATTTCAAAGAAAAGCAACTGCTGAATGGAAACGAAGGTCTACTCTAAGCTATTGTTAGTGTCCACATTTATAAAATGTATAGCATATTGTCCAGGATTGTACATAAACAGTTGCTTCAAGGACTTCTGTAAAACAAATACAGAAAATAATTGTTTATTTGTTCTTAATGGAGATGGACTTGAATTTTTCTGAATTTGTAATAGAACATGGCTTTGTGCTACTGTGATCTTATGTATTCATTTATTTATTTATTTTCTGGAGTAGAATGAATGACACAAATATATTTAATGCAATTGCATCATTTGCATTCAATATTAATAATACCATAGACATAGCATTAGTTTAAAACATTTACAAACAATACAACAAATTGTAAGGCTTAGTAATGTCATACAATGTTACAGGCTTCTACTAAAATGTTTTGCTTTTCTAAGAGCACTGATGACTTTCAAATGTCTATCATGTTAGCAATTATCTATGTATTTATGCAATAAATGGTGGTAGTGATGTCCACTTGACCTAAATAAGGGGTAAAGGCTCTTCTATTGGTCAATCCATGTTTATTTATGGTTTTACAGTCTTGAGGGCAGTTAAATTCTAAAATGTTTTATTTCTATACATTTAAGTCATGCTACGGACACAATATTGCACTACAGTTCTTACATAGGAGAGAATAACAAACATATGCATTTCCTGCAGTAGCTGTTACATTTATATATAAAATACTGAAATGGGCACAATGTTTAGCAAATGTTAAGTTTCTACAAATGTCAGTGTTGCTTGGCTGGAGAATCAGTTTCCAATGGTTGTAGTGAAGAAAGATACAGAATTCGGAGCAAAATTGTTTTCTTTATAATGACATTTCTAACACTGAAAAAAAAAAACCATAGATTGACCCAATAATAAAATGTATGTAAATCAAATTAATCAAAAACAGAACCAATATTGGTTCTAACAGCCCTAAATTATAGACTGTTCTATGAACTAAACCACAGGAAATTCACTCTACTACACTCTACATTCTACTGCAACATCATGTAGTATAGCTTAAAACAATAAAGTTTGAGTTTGTAATAAAAAAAATGTAAACCTGTTTCTCTGCTTTTCTCTGCTTTTCTAGATACTTAAATTGTCTTTCACACAGGACACTTTTGAAAAAGCCTTACAGGCTTCCATATCATCCTTCATTTGTGAAAAGCTAGCCTATAATCATTATTATTATTTATTTATATAGCGTCACCAATTCTGCAGTGCTGCGCCAAGAATATTTGTAACACACACACACACACACACACACACACACACACACAAACACACACTAATTTTGTCAGCTACTAGTATATTTTTTAGAGTATGGGAGGTAACCGCAGCACCCAGAGGAAACCCTTGCACACACATGGAGAACATACAAACCACACACAGATAAGGCTTTGGTTCGGAATCAAACTCATGAATTCATTAACCCAGAGCTGTGAGGCAGAAGTGCTGCCCAAAATAAATATAATAAAATAAACATATCTGAACAGAGATGGCAGGAAATTGTGTTTACATTCTTAGTAGCCAGCCCACATGTAATTAAAGTTATTAACAGCCATTCTGTGCAATAACAAATTTGCTATACTGCATCCAAGCATAGTATATTCCCATAACTCATAAGCTCTTAGGGCTACCTTTGACTAGTTTCAATGTCACCTTCGTATAAAGAGGATTGTGCTCAACACATACTGTCATACTATTACAATTCATTTACAATCATCAGATTTACTTGAGCTCCAAAGTGATAAATCCGATCTGTTGCTGACTGTTAAATAGGCTATAGGTTAAAAATGTACTATTTGAGGCCTGAAACAAGTATAATTGGATATTGTTGATATTGATCTATCAGTTGAATATAGAGCAGATGCTAATACTTTTTGTATAGTAATACAGATTTACTTGAAAATAAGTATGTTTTTTTCATTTTTCGGGGTATTCGTTCAGGCAATTTTTAGAGCAATTAAAAAAAAACATTGAGGGGGATTTTCAGATTAAAAGACTGACACAAATGTTATCAATGAAACACAGCCCGACTGTATTTTTGCTTACATAAAGTTTCTACCTTTTACTGATTAGATTCCTCCTTTCATTAATAGTACTGCTGTATAAACTATCAAAGAGGATGCAACAACACAATAAAGATCTGCCAGTTTATGCTGTCTTGTCCTGACAGTGTAAAATATATGATTAGCAATCAGTTTATATCTCATTTTAACACATGGGAACCCCCAAGATCCCCACTGTCCTCCTGTTTACTAAACTAAGGTCTATACTAGGACCACTGGGTGTCATATTTCCCATTTCAGGGTCACACCTTTTTATAGGGCTTGTACTATTTATAAGGCAGGGGCCAACTTTTTTGTGTGCTCATCTCCCTATAAAGGCTCCAGTCATCTACTGACCAGACTGGTAGGGGTTCACTTTATGAAAGATTGATCCTATTATAGTGGTGTGATCAGCCCAACCTGTCTAGCCTGGTGCCATTTTCCACTTTGACAGAAGGATCCCATACTCGTTGTCTCCTGTTTTAGTTGGAACCAATCTAGGCTGTCTAGAGCTGGTGCTAGTGATGGATTTCAGTGGGTGGGGGCATGTGCAATTATTTTTTACAGAGTTTATTTTTTTATATATATTTTAACACTAAAATATTCAGAAATCATCATTATCAACTCTTCTGCTTCCATTCAAGCAGCTTGGCTCTGGGAAAAAGATGAGGATGCCGACCACATCTTTGTTCTGAACGCATCTATGCACCAAACATAAGTTGATAATGATGACTGCGATATCTTTGTTCTGGATACATATTTGAACTTTATTTGAAATTACATATAAGATTATATTAAGATATGAAAATCTCAAAATACAAATGTAGAATTATAGAAGCATTTTGCGTGTACAGTCTTTGTGCCCAGCTCTAAATGAGTCCCTCAATGCACTTTGTAAGCGAGATCCAGGAAGTTCTTTAGTGCAACCCTTAGCTGGTAATGCATCAACCTAATCACAACTGATGCATTTTAATATAACTGAAAGTATGATACCTCTGTCTCCTATTCTTCTGGACTTTGTTAAATTAAGAATGTAATTCTTGCTGGTTTATCATTCCAAATAAACTATTAATTATACACTGTATTTATTTTAGTAAAATATAGTACTGGAGGCATTTAAAAAAGAAATAGAAACCTAGGAAGTATGTTCCTTTTAACTATACCCACTCCTCCTAAGTAAAGTGGGGACATTTCCATTGTTCTAGGTCTAATTTGACCTCTCTTAAGAAGAACAGGCATTTTGAAATAGTTAGTGTCTGCTTTCTGAAGCAAGGTGAGTAGTTGTGAGATAAATAGTAGAATATCATTGTAAAATCTTTCAGTATTATTACAAAAATGATCTGTGATAGAGAGCAGTCCTACCTTGCATAATTGTTTATCAATAGATGGAGAGTAACAGTGTTCTCAATCAAGGGATGATGAGCACTTCCACTGAATTTATAAATATAAGTATAGTCTATAGCTGTACCTCCTAGGGAATCAAACAGTTGCAAGATAGACATTGCCACAACAGTGAAATCAGTAGTAGGTTCCGGAGAACACTGAAAACCTTGATGGTTCAACTAAGTGTCACATGACAACAATATATAATGAGTGAAGGGACTTGCTTAATTGAACCATGGAGGTTATCAGGACTCACCAATAGCCTACTATCAAAAATTACAATAGCTAATTAAATTTACCCTCAGTGTGAAGGAGAAGCATATACATTGAACCAGGCCAATATATTTTTTTGTTGACCCATCTTCTTTAAATGCGCAAACATAAAGTCCCAATCCACCCATTGAAAAGCCTTCTTAACATTAGTGGATACCAGGAAGATGGGGCAACTGAGTATTTTGGCCAGGTGGATCAGTTGGATGAGAATAATCAAATTATCTTGAGCCTTTATAATGGGACTGAAACCAAACTGTTAGACATTACTTCAAGATGGAAGGATGTTAGGCTGCTTATAATAATGCATCTTAGTATATAGTTTAGTGTCTACGCTTTATATATCAATTGAAATATAGCTTTGGCACAATGCAGGGGCCTCCTCGAAAGTCACAGTAATATGTGTCTCCAAAGCCATGGGGCATAATAAAAATCCCCCTTTGTGAGTGTGTTCATGGATTTGAAGAAATGTTAGAATAAGGATGCCCTTGGATCTTTTTCTAGTGTCTCAGCATGGAAAAGTAAAGGCTGGTAAGCCCACCATATCTAGTTAATGAATTGGCCCTGAGACTCAAAGAAGTCTTAACCATCCATCTCATTAATTTATACATGGAGCATAGTGATCTTTAAAGGTATTGACACATTAATTGATAAGGTGGATCAATCAGTTCCTATAATCAATGAGTTGAGAGTGTGAGGTTTCACTTATTGCACAGAGTCCTAACCAAGAAACTCTCACATTTATTACCAAATTAACAGTAAAAGTGAGAGGTCAATAAGAATGCCCTCTTTGTTTTGCACCAAACAGTTCTGCAGTTTAACTCTCTGGGCTGTGAGCTCAATCAAGACTTTATGGTTTAGAGAATATTTATGGGACAAACCTTGTATCATGGTTTTTATTTAACATTTTCTCTCTAAATATGAGTCCAATGAGAAGCCTCTAGTGACACTCTCATGTGCTTAACACACTGAAGGGAGAGTGTATTGTCTCAGGCATTTTTCTAAAATAAGACTACAATATGGATTTAATATTGGCAAAAGAATCTTTAAGGAGTAATTTATTGAGTGGCCTGAGTCATGAGCATGGAGTTCTACTTGCAATGAGGAGGTGTATCGTGATTCCAAATCTATGAAGGAATCAATATCTCAGAATGTTCTAATGAGGAGTCCAGTGAAGGGGCCAGAAAGAGATTGCACCAGGATTGCAATAGTTTCAACAACAAACTTCCACAGGGCTAAATAAAACTTGGCCACTATTAGAAACATATTAATAGGAAAACGAATATGCTGAAAAATGAATCTTGCCCTTTATGAAATAATAAACCACAGAAAATATCTGTTTTAACTAAGGTAAAACAAACTCGGACAGTATAAATGAATGGAATGTTCTAATAATTAAGTAAAAGCAGCTGCCAGAAGGAGAGTGTGCAATCTCCAAATTTATAGTATCAACAGAAATGAAGAAAAACCCCAAAAACTGACTGCGCAGAACACTTAAAGAATACAATTGCTCTGCTAACTCAGAATTAAATATATTATTATTTATTAAACTCACATAAGTAAATCAATGATATACACAATATACCAGCTGGCAATTACTAAAAATTATTTTGATACAAATAATGCATGTAATATTAGAAACAAGGGCACTTTCAACAAACTCGTCACACAGACAGACAGAAACAATATAAGTAGCGGCCACTTAGCTGTAAGGGATCAGTTGTATATCCTCTGAGGAAAGCAATTAAAAGAGGCTATCGGTGGTAAGTGTAAATATGAGTTTAATTTTGCAGGTGTAGTTCTTAGCACTGCTATTATATAAGAAAAAAACGTTGTATCCATCAGACTCCTAAGGATATGCTTCCCATCTTGCGACTTCGATTTAGTATAGATATACATTTTGAGTCTGCATTTTTAGCAATCCCATCTGTAGAGTAATGTACAGCACCTAGGTATAGTCCTAGGTGTAAAGTTATTTGATTAGGCGTTACTGCAAATCCAGGCAGCACTCAGGGCCCCAAGTTGCATGACCCCTATGTGGGAGTTTTAGACAACAATTGTGTGATATGACTTATTCAGGTGTGGCTGTCTTTATGTTCTGCTCTTCATCTTCTATTTACTCATAGTGTTCGTTCAAATAATTTGCAATAACATTGTGTATTCATGGTATTGTAGTAGGAGCTCTGGTAACACTACATTTTGTGTAGCTTTGTGTTAGGCTTTAATGCCACCATTTTTACATGCCAGTATCAATATTACAGGCCCTAAACACATTTTTATTAAGATTTGAGCCTTCTGTTAGTTAAAATTGGAATGTGAAAACATTACAGATTAAGTACATTATATGTCTGTCTATTTTTGGCACATACAGATGTAGCACATTCCCTAAAGACATAAAGTACAGTCTGACATGCCCTAAACTGCAGATTACTCATTGATTTGTCCCAATAATCCCACTCACTCCAAAATATTCTAATGACATTCGGGCATGATTAAAAGTGATTATTGAGGGGGGGTGAACTGATCATTCATGGCAACAAGGTGACTACTTCTCCTGCCACTGTTCCCCTTACATGGCTGTGCCTCCGATGGTGTGCTTCATGGGTCTCTGATGTCTCTCCATACTGTGACTCTGTACTTGTGGGCCCTGCTCCTCCTGTGGTGCCCCTACTTACCTTCCGCTACTGCTGTGCCTGTGGCTGGGCTATGCGGACTCGAATGACTTGTTTCTGCAGTCTGGACCTGGTGGAGCTTACTAACTTGTGCCGACTGGAGTTCTGATCTATGGAACTACACCTGATGTGCTGACAAGTGACTTGTATATTTCTGGCAGTGTATTTGCACCTATGACTACTGACTATGAGGACTTGACTTACATTTTCAAGTGTTCCCTCTTGCAAGTGCTATCCAGGTGTGGATTTAAAAATATACTTTATTCCATTTTCATAACCACCTTATGAGCTCACACATTTTGACACTCTGGCCAGATTGAACAAACTGTATGGTGTACTATTGCGATTGCTCATCTAGACCTAGATCTATTGCTTTTTCAGCAACATATACTCTGCCAGTTTTCCTGCAAAATTGGCACCTTGCCCTTCCCCTTCCCCTTGATACATCTGTGTCTGCTTTACTGGGACACTTATTGCATTTTCTTCCTATAATTTGCCTGCAACTTCCTACTACTAAGGGCCTCTGGCAGGACCACTTTGCCCGCTCTGCCTCCCCATTTAGGCTAGGTAAGTGCAGCAATCAGAGACCCCAGCCATTATGAGAGCCACCATCTCCTATTGCTCCCGCAATTACCTTGCAGAAGATATTACATGCTATTAATTTTTCTGAGAAATAGGTGACAGAGAAAATTGGAGAGGTGCAAGTAGGCTTGTTCCTAATGCGCCAAATCATGCAGAAATCAGGGAGAGAGTTGGTGAGGCAGAAGCTCACATCTCCACTCTAGAGGACCTATGAAACAGCAGCTTGCTAACTGGGAGTTGCAAATTGTTTCCTATAAACAGAAGCTGTGTCTGCACCACAATAGCATTAGATTTGTAGGCATTCCTGAAAAGGTAGAGGGTAGCGAGTTCGAAAACTTCCTGGAGAATTTGCTGTTACAACTATATGTTAGTGAAGTTTCTGACCAATTTGCAATTGAAAGAGCACAATGCTTCTCTAATCTCCATTCACCACCAGGTGCACCAGTAAGCAACTTAATTGCAAAAAACCTTTAATATAAGGACAGGGAAGCTGTTTACATCTAGCCCGGACCAAAGGTCCTCCTGCTGTACCAAAATCAATGTGTGGCTGTATTTTCTGATTATTCTATTGACATTCAGAGGCGCGGGACTTAATTTCTACAAGTTAAGAGATTGTTGAGTTATCTCCAATTGCCATAAGCTATACACTTCCTGGTAAGATTATGTGTGGTTCCAGATGGTACAACGCATTTCTTCAACTCTCCACAAAATGCCATCACTAGGCTGGATCAAAATTTCCCTCACTGATCCTGATTTGGACTGCCTTGCCCTCATTTTCATGCATATGAACTTTCCTGATCTGCAGTTGAACACTTTGGGTATTGTATGATTATGCTTCCTGTTTGGCATGGTGTGCTATTTTTTCAGAATTTGCCTTTTATGACTCTTACTAACCATAGATATTGTTTGTATATGTTGGATGCTAAACAGAAAGGATAGCTGCTTAATCAAATTATAGGTTATCAGCAGGTGTTTGAAAGGGTGGAGTTATCCTGAAAAGAGTAAGTACAGATCAAAATCCCCCAGCACACCGCTGTTACATCTCCTTCCTCTCCTCTTTAGTTTTAGGTTTTACCCCAGTAGAGTCTTTTGGGAAGGTGCTAGTTAGGAATGTTTGTGATCCAGGTATGCCGTGGTCGGGAGGGTGTGCAGGCAGGGCCGGATTAAGGGAATGGAGGCCCCTGGGCTAAGGGGCCCTCCATTCCCCGCGAGGCCCCCAATGTGAGCCGTCCGCTGCCCCCCACCCCCCGCGAGGACCCCCCCCAAGCACTTACCTGTCAGTGCAGTCCTCCGTCCCGGCGCGCTGTAAGCTCCTTACTGAGGAGATCTCGCGAGAGTTCATGAACTCTCGCGAGATATCCTCAGTAAGCAGACTACAGCGCGCCGGGACGGAGGACTGCACTGACAGTACTCAGCAGCATCGATCGGGCCGGGGGCGCCCCCGCCCCCGACCGATCAATAATGCTGCTGAGGAGTTTGAAGGGCCCCCTGGATGCCCGAGGCCCCTGGGCTATAGCCCAGTTAGACCTCGGGTTAATCCGGCCCTGTGTGCAGGTTGACTGTTGGGAATGTTTGGACGTTTGTTCGTTTTTTTGTATGTTACAGTGGCATAGATATAATGTAAGTAAATGCGATGCACTATCAGTATGTTTCTTGGGTGCTCATGGGTCTTTCTTTTTTGGATCAGATAAGTGGGCTGTTCACTTTGATCACACATCACTATCTATTAGAATCACAATAGCACTTGAACGTTCTGTGACCAAAGACCTTCGTATTGTTTCATAAAAAATGTTAGCGGGTTGAATAATAAAATAAAGCACTCACTGGTGTTACAGTATGTTAAGTAACATGATCCTGATATTGTATGTTTTCTGGAGATGCATTTGGAGGGGGCTAAGGTTCTCTCACTTAAAAGCATTGGACTGGATGGGCTTATCATTCCATCCACACTTTCAACTCCAGAGGCGTATCTATTCTTGTACATAAGAGTCTCCCTTGTCCAAACTGACTCCTAAGGAAGATTTGTGTTTCTAAAAGCTACAATGAATTTTGCCTCGCTACTGCTTTTAGCTGTATATGTACAGCCCTCATATAGTAGTGATGTCCTGTAACATTGTGTTGAATTTACGGCGCTTTTTCCTGACTCTTCTATTAACTGTACTGGAGACTTCAATAAGTTTATGGACAAAAACTTAACAGGTGGAGGGAGCGCCTAACCTCTGACCTTACTTGTAATTTGGCCTTTAAAAACTTGATCACTGAGACAGGCCTTGTAGAGTGGCTGAGGCATCCTAGTCCTACCTTCTTCCTGTTTCTCACTTGCTCAGAAAAAACTCTCCAGAATTGATCTAGCTTAATAATACCTGCTGTACATGAAATAGAATATAAGCCATGGGGGATTTCTGACCACATATTGACTATAATTTCACCATAACCCATTTTGGACGTCTTTCATAAGCTAGGTTCTGAGTGGGTTGCTCAGTATGTAGGCTTCTTCACCATAACACTGCAAGACCCCCAGTTGTTTGGGACTCTTTCAAAGCGTATTGACAGGACATCTTGGTACATAGGGTTGTAGTACTCCATTATTTTATAGAGATAAAGAACAGGAGTTAGATCACACTTGCAGGCCACAGAGCTGAGACCTTTCATAACTTCTATTGAGAGGTGTACACATCTTGGGAACATTATAGTGAGAGGAACCTCTCTGACTACTTAGACACAATCTGTCTTACCAACCGTCGGCTGATAGTAGACTGTACTTGGGTTATCTATTTACACTGGAACAGGTAGTTGATGCCATAATGTTCTTCCCAAATAGTAAGGTCCCAGGTATGGATGCCCTTCCAAAAGCTGTTCATGCAACACAGTACGATTTATGTTCCTAAGTAACTTGAAACCTATAATAATCTTTTTGAGCCTGGTGTTTTGTCTGACTTTATGGCTGAAGCGCTGATAGTGATACTGTCAAAGCCGGGTATGGACCCCCTATATCTGGATTCATATTGCCCTATATTTCTGCTGTGAAATGATGTAAAAAATGTTAGCTAAAATGTTAGCCCTTAGACTTAACTAAGTGATTTTGGAATTTATTAATCTGGATCAAACATGATTTATGCCTGGAAAGTCCACTTGTCTGAATTTAAGGCACTAATTTACTCTCATGCAGGTGAACGGTCCGAGTACCAAGGAAGCAGTGATAGTTTCTTGATGCAGCTAAATAAATGTTAATTTGCTTTGCACACAGACTCTTGATGTATTTGATATATTTGACAGATTATAAAGAAGATATGGCTTTAGTGATCAGAATTAGCAACATGTCACATAGATTTCCTGGTATTCTGCTCCATAATATAGAAGTTGTATACATTTAGAATTCTAGACACCGAAAAAGTATTAATATTGTTCAATAGTTTTTCCCACAATGTAAAAATAAATAAATAATTATTTTTTGTTTTGCCTAACTACAGCTACATTTGCAGCGATGTACAACTCATAATGGATGCATACATTATATGAACATTCTGAAGCTTTTTTTTAATAATTAAAAAAATCTTTTACTTTTTTTCAACTGGCAAACAAGTATTACAGTAAATAGTTTCCCGTCTTCATCTAACATGACATCTAACCAATATAGGCATCACAAAATTAATAATTTATGGAAAATATTTATTTAAAGAGCTGTAATTTACCTTGCATTTACCATATGTCATTCATACAAGTATCAATATAAAATATTCATTAGAAAAACTCATTAAATCAAACTTCTATACAATGAGGCGGAGGGCCAAAAAAATACATCAATCACTGCGTTCCAAAGCTTTAAGTTGTTGCTCGTGAGCATCGCACTGCAAATATTTCTAACTACCAAATTATGAATGTTTTGCTCAGGCAGTGGAATAACCATCTATCCTCAAAGGACAGTAAATGTTTTTCCTTCATTTATTTTAATTTTAGTCAAGAAGTCAGTGACAGTACAAAAGATCTATTTTCTAAATGATGAAATAAAGCGGATATAGTAATTAATGAGAAATCTATAATTAATCTGAAGGGTAGAAGAACTAGGCTTGTATAATGGTCAACTTTGGCATGGTGTAACTCTTTGTAATTGGTCATGACAGCACAAACTGCAGAAAAGCAATCAGTAAACATTAGCAAAACACCCATAGCATCTAGATCAAGATATATACATTAGAGCTCTAAATGAAGTAACACTGGGTGGTAATTAGTATATGAAATGTCAATAGCTAGATTCATCAACATTGTTTTCCAGTAAGTTCAATCAGTATATTTTACTCTCTATTTTAAGTTTCTTTATGTGCCTTGCAAACTGATCAGCAGTATGTTTTTTTTATTTTTAGCATAATACACGTAAATAACGAAAATGATATGCATTTAATATCTTACTGGAATAATGCATATGTATACAGTATCTGTGCTGGATCTCCCTTTCCTTCTATTCTTTCTGTATCTATAGGTCATTTACAGAGATGCAGACTCACACACATTCAATTAATTTGCTTTGTGTTTGTGACTCCATGTGTCTAATTCTGTATAATTGAACCAGCTTGTGCAGGTAAGTGCATGGCTTTGTGTATTAAGACGGTGGGGACGGTCAGAGAGAAGCATTTTGCTTCGGATGCAGAAGGAAAAACAGACCAGGGCAATCCTTGCTAAATACATGCTAGGTGCAGTACTACAGTCATGATTTTGTGGTACAGGAAGTGATACTGTATTGACCAGGAAGGGATTTAGATTGAGCACAATAAACTGGACATTCTTGGTTTAGGGGATGTCTGCAGAGCATATTTGCTCTTACAGAATGATTTGATTTAAGCTCATCTACAGAGATGCTGGTAATTGGACATCACCCTTTACTTTCAATGGGACACATTTTCTACCATAGGAATTATCCATTATTTATAAACAAATATATGTATAAAAATATAAATTTCATAGAGTCTAGAGATCGGCAAAATCACGGAAAAGTGTGGTTAATTTTTGAGGAGGAACAGGTCATTTCCGAGGGGTGCAATGTTTCAGCGATACTATTTTTAAGTTATTGTTTTGCCATTCTGCAGAGTACTATTCCACACAATTCTAGAAAATGAGAGCTAATATCTGATTGATTGCTGTGTGCAAAAACTCCACTTTTTCATTTTAGAAGGTTTGATAAATCAATGCATAGATCTCAGAATTTAGGGGCATATTGAATTAAGATGGCAGATCGTGACTTTGTGCGGCTGCGCACATAAACTGCTAATGCAGTACTGCAACATCGCAGATTTCCCTTCATTACTCTATGGGGTGCGACAGGAAATCCGCGATGTTGCGGTAGTGGGAAGTTTGCAGCCGCGTGTAAACGCGTTTTGCCGTCTTAATTGAATATTCCCCTTAGAGTCTTTACATAAAGCTGGGCGAAAGCTGCGTAGTATATATTTTGTCCCTTGCTGGACAGTATCCTTGAGAAAGGAATGAAGATCCAATATCTTGGGAGAATAAGGGGAATTTGTGATTTTTTTATTGTGATCATAAACTAATCAAAGATTTTTGGTGACATTTTTTAAATTCCTCTGTCAGACAACAGACCACAATCAGGCGCAGGCTGGGAGATGAGAGCCCGGGGGAGGCGCACAGGCGGCCGCATCACATGACACAGGATGCGGCCGCGTTATTGATGACGCGGCCGCATCCCTTGTCATGGAATGCGGCCGCCTGTGCGCTGACGCGGCCGCATCTCGTGTCATCAAAATCCTATGGAATTGAATCCGGAGGGCGGCCGGCCGGCCCTAACAGCGTTGAGACTGAGCGGCCCGGGGGGGGCGGTGCCCCCCTGGCCCCCGGCCCAGCCCGCCCCTGACCACAATCATGTAAATGGTTGCACAAACTTTATGGAGATTGACAATTCCAAACAGCAGACCATGCACCTGTACAGTGTATGCAGTGAAATTTTCGCAAAAATTGCATGCTGCACATCTGCTTCCCCCTTAATATGGAAACTTCCCTTACAATCTATCTATATACATGGACACACAGACTATACACTATTTTCTTCTATTAAATACAGATTCACTCTGTAAGTTTAAACATTTCTGCATATGGCAACACAAGCAAATACCTAAACTATTCAGGAAAAGTGACGAGCCAAAAATAAATTTATGGGATATGGCGGAAAGAGAATTTTGACTTTCCATACCAAGTTATTCATTATGAAGTTCTGTTAAATATCCACTTCACATATACTGTACTTCTAGTACGTTGTTGATCTGTGATTAAATGCTTTAATAAAATTAACTGGCTAGGCTACAAACAGAACATCTGGAGTTATGTTTAAGTCAATGTCAAACTTAGACAGGAAACACCTGTCTAGGTGAAGTCAATTTTTTCTGTAAATGACATTAATCCATCTGTTGTGGAAATGTATGTTACATTTGTCACATTAAACAGTAATGTCAACAAATACAGAAAACCTAAATTGTTCAGGACATAATACCTTTAAAAGTAATCCAATTTTTTTTTTTACATTTATGCCAGTTTTGTTGTGACAGAGGGCTTTTATACTGAATAAACACCTTTTTTTCTGGTATGTAAAAATAAATATATATATATATATATATATATATATATATATATATATATATATATATATGTTTTCCTTTCTTTTTTTACAACTGCTAAGCGCTAAAACTACCAGATGTGAAATTAGTCTATAACAAATTAGAAGATTAGAAGCTTTTAATATAGCCTGCACTCGAAAAAGAAAGAAAAAACCTTTACTAACAAAAGTTGTAAAAGATCATTAAAGTCAGTTAAACACAGCTGTAAAATTACATGGTAGTCGAGTTAAAAGAAAGGCTAAAGTGAGAAGGATGTTTACCAAGCGAAGTCATGGCAGTTTCATTTGAATAAATCACTTTTGCTTTATTCTCGTACCAGGTGGCAGGATTATTAATGATAATATTCCATATAAATAAGTGAACAGGAAGTTTTAGTGGATTCCATTGTCCAAATTATGCATTTGTTTTCCAAATGGCTTCATATCACACCTACCTAGATAGAAATAAAATATGTTTTTTTGTTGCTGATGTCTACGTTAATTAATCCCCCAGAAATATGTAACTTAAGATATATTGAACTTAAAAAAAAAATAATAAATACATATTGGGCCTGATTCATTAAGAAAAAAAAAGGAGTAAGTTTACTCTTGGAGAAAACCATATTACAATGCAAGAGGTGCAAATTAATTGATTGTTTTGCACACAAGGTAAATACTGGCTGTTTTGTCATGTAGCACACAAATACTTGATAGCTTTATTTGTACACTGAAATTTTAAGTTGATCTAGGACATGCCTACCCCAACTATAAATCTGTCATCACATTTTATATTTACACCCCCCTCCAATGCAACATGGTTTTGCCAAGATGCAAAGTTACTCCTTTTTGTTGCTTTACTTTCCTTAGTGAATCAGGCCCAATGTCTTATACAAGGTGTACCTCATGTGCACCTTGACCTTTTTCTCAGCACCATGCATATAGGATTCGCAGTGACAGTGTATGTGTGTGGTGTTGTGGGAACAGATAGACATGGGAAGGGGGCCACTAAATGTGACATGAGTGGAGGAAGAAGTGGCAATCCTGCCCTGCACCACACAGGTAGCATTTATCCTTTAAACTAAACTACTGCACTCATAACACTTTGGAGTATCATTAATATACATAAAACCACACCTATTAAGCTTAATGTTTCCCAAAAAAATCTTGAAGTCTATACTCTGTACTTTAATAGACTGTTTCATAAAAGTGCATTTTCAAATTTCTCATTGCTTTGTCATTCCACATAGTGCCACTCCACACTGTATTTGTAAATTTGCATTTTGTGAAATTTATAATCTATGAATAGAGATGGGATGAGAAGAATAATTTAATTCATACTAGGGATAAACAAAATTGCAATGGTCAATTCGTTCTGCTGTGTAGTTTGGTTGGGGGAGGCCGAGGAACACATAAGAACAAATCCCACCACTGAAATGCACAACATTACGACCAAATGCAGAACAAGATTAATATTTTGTATTGCGATTCTGAGAATGTTGCCCATCTTTACTCTAACCCTAGTGCAAACACAGTCAGCGTTTATTCACTCTCCAAGCAGCAATTTTAAACCCCTGAACATGCAGTAAAACTCTGAAATGTATGCAACTGCCATAACCATCATAACTTGGATGTATAATTTCAAACCTTACCTATACCATGTCTTATCTTACATTACCTACTTACATAATTAAAATAACAACACAAAGACTGAATACTTGGCAAACTTAGGTCACCGTTTATTTAAATGAAAATTGGCGGCGGAGAAAGTGCACTGTGGGACAGCTAACGACTGAACAACTGGAAACCAAGTGTAAACATGGTAAACTAGCCCTGTATCCACATAACAAACCGGGCTACTACCTAACTGCTTGGCCGGCGCTAAATCTGGCTTCAGGTGACCACATCCCCTCTCGACTCACAATAACCTACTTCTAAGCAGGCTAAGGGATCCCTCACACAAAAAGGACCAAGAGTCACTTTACCTCGAAGGGGGCAGTGAACTTAGGCCAATCAGCGATAGCGCCATATTCATCAGCTGTTGATCACAGTGCCTTTCCTACCAACTGTGCCTCAGGGTTGCCTACTCTGAAATGAAAAACAAGCAACCATTTAATGAAAAACAAGCCCAAAACAAGCCCAAACCAATCCTAAAAAAGCCCAAAAAGAAGCCCAACTTACAGGGGACCGTCCTTTTCTAGAACACTAATTTCTACACTCATTCTCCATTTAGTAAACTTTTATAAACACAAGAAGACACATTTCTACACTGATATGGCAAAACAAGAAGCAAATGCAGTAAATTACCCTTTTGAAATGGGGGAAACTGACATGGCTGCAGATTCAATAATCATTCCCAAATACACACAGATTCTTATTAACCATAATTACACCACAACATCGCCCGGCAAGTAAAAAAGGCAAGATCAACAACATACGTGAACTGAGTATAATGTATGCAAGGACACTGGTATGTCTATACCACACAGCCCCATGATTTAACAGTATAAAAATAGGGCTCTGAAAGCAGTCATATGACATGAGCAGCTACTGAATGGGAGGAGGGGGGGTGTTATATAGCAGTGTTACCTGCTATAAGTGCAGCGATAGTACAGACACAACACTTATTTCAGCAGGTTGTTGCAGATCTGTCTTCCTGTGATTTATTCCATGTCATCCTCTGACTCCGCTCACCAACAAGCAAACTTGCCACTTTATTGGAGGAATATCGCTGCACCTACCCTTAAAACAAAACATGTGATTGCCCCAATCACTAAATGTAAACAGACCAAAGAAGAAAAAAAAATATGCAGTCTGAGGAGACCATGTGTGGGCAGTGTGTCCAAGCCCAGAAAAGAAGCAACAAGCGGCAACCTAAAAAAACCTGCAACTCGAGAAAAAAAAGAAGCCCAATTCCGCTTGTTATAAGCGGAATTGGCAACTATGCTGTGCCTGTTCTGAGACGCAAGAAAAAGCATTGATTAAAACACGATGAGGCAAGGACTTGAATCCAAGGGTTGTTGGGCGGGATCTCGTGAAGCTGACTGAAATGGCCACTTTCCCTGGGGATATATATCAGGTGCCCAGCCCTCCCACTTTTACCCCTATTGGTCGGTCTAGTCCAGGGATAATTTAACCCTAAATGGTAAGTGCAAGCTACTGAAAAACACACAAGTATGCTGCTTAAGTGCTTTCGTCTTTAGGGACTCTCTTTTCATATTAATATAAACTCTACTGTAAAATAATCTATATTAACATAACCATAATAGTAAAACCCCTGTAATTAATGAAACTTGATTTAATGTAAACCCTGTTTGACGTTAACATATTGTTTTGACCAATATAAATACCAATATTAATAATATATATAAACACTTATTTTCCTGTTGGTTTTGATGTGATCTTATGAGGATAAAAGATTGAAACTGTGATTGGATTGAGGGTGACGTGGTCATGAAGGTGGAACTGAAACTATACTGCTAGTGAGGAGTGGGACTGATAGTGAGGAGCGGGGCTGGTATATAGAACAGAGATGTGTATAGCTAAGTACTGTATAATACTCTACCCCACTAACTTTTTAGCTTTAGAAAGTTACTTTTAGTGCTGCAGATGAAGTTACTAATTTTACGTGGACTTACATGCATAAGTTAAATAATAACATCCTAGATGCTTTAGTAGAATAATAGCCAGATGAATGGGACACAATTTAAAATTAGCACAATAGCCAGAAATTAGACACACAGTAAAATACTCATGGGAGCCATATATGTATATAAAAATACTAAAAGAATCTGTATTTAATGTGACAAATAGAAATATTTCAGAATGTTATTGTTTTATTTTATACTGATTTAAAACATTCCTAATGCTTAATAAGTCTGATTTGCGCTTAAATAAGATAAAAGACACTATGTTTTGACAGCTTCTTTATATAATCTTTAGACTTCTGTTTTGCTGATCATACTAGACTTTGTGGCTGTGTGCAGCTGTAAAAACAACTTTTCTGAAATGAAAAAGT
This sequence comes from Mixophyes fleayi, assembly GCF_038048845.1. Taxonomy (NCBI): domain Eukaryota; kingdom Metazoa; phylum Chordata; class Amphibia; order Anura; family Limnodynastidae; genus Mixophyes; species Mixophyes fleayi. The sequence goes on along the minus strand of NC_134406.1, from coordinate 236,372,868 downwards.
CAGTGGGGTAGAGCATCTTAGAGTACTTAGCCATGCACATGTCTGATCTAATTGCCAACACGGCCAAAAATAAGACAGGCAACAAAAAGGGAAAAGCTTATACTCTATTTTAAACAGTTACTGTACCTAGATGATGATGGCACAGTTGAGAAAGGTACTTTAAGTGAAATCCAATAAAAATAGAGAAAAAAATGGTATCGAAAGGGATATAAAACAAAATTATAACTTGGTGATCTAATAGAAAAGGGCTAAACAGAACTGATTTAGACTTTCAAGCTTTTTAGAATAGTTTGTGTTGTTACCTTACTGATGATGAATTCACTATTGGTATACCCGTGGTGCATTACTGCAGGAAAACTAATATTTAAACCGGAGATAACATAGAGCTATTACAGAGATCATCAGTCCCTATAGTTTCATGTTCTGCTTGTAACACTATAAAATGTCTTAAAACTCAACACACTAAAGCTATATCAATTATGGTAATTATGTCCAGGAGACCAATAGGGTGATCAGTTCCTACCTATGTTTTGACCATGCATAAGGAACATATATTTGGCATTCATATAATCAGACAATACATACCATTTACAATATTTTTTCCAATATTTTACTTTTTCATATAGTTTGGTGATTGCAGTGTATAAACTTCCTTCTGGAAGGAAAGAAATAACACCTATCCCTGTTAGTAACCTTCCTGCAAGCGACAGCCCAGCAGTAAAACTGGTATCATGGACAGAATGAAATCCTTCCTGCCAATGACAATCACTGTACTACAACCAATTTGAATGCTGAACCCAATGTGTCAGCATCACCTACCCCCCCAGTAATAGTTCTAACCTGAAGCATAAGAGAGTTTCACTAATCAATTCAGTACAGTTTTTGCAGTGATTTGAGTACCATGGCACGGCACAAAATGTTCTTTGTTATTAATCCTAAATATGTCAAGCTAGTAACATCAATTAGATATCTGTCAAAATTATGTCCATAGCATCCACACAATAATCCTTAGCTATAGATACTCTACCTTCCCTATGTGCTGAATGATAAAACAAAAAAAGTAAGTGAGGGACTAATTCAGATTAGGGAGCATTTCATTATTAAAACTTTAGCAAATTGCTACCATGCCATATACCACTTGGTGGATTGTGAAATATCAGTGGCCTCCAGGGGGCACAGGTCTTTCACAATCGCTGTTACACCTGGTGGAAGCAAGAGAGCATACATGAAGCACAACTATGTAGATGGTTCAACATCATTCCTAGAGGAATGTCAAGGTAAACAGAAGACCAGGAGTAAAGGTATCGCTGCTTTTTGTCACCAACTCTAATACATCCAAAGCTCTTTGTCCCTCTTAGCAGCAATCAAATTTGTAGTTCCAATGGGGAATTTGAATGACACAGTGAATGTAATTAATTCTTGTCACAGTGCTGGTTACCCCCAAGAGTGAACCACTTGGCCAGGGCAACAATCTGAGACACACTGCATCCTTAGAGAGGACAGGTCATGAGGAAAAAAGCTGAATTAAATAGGTTGGAGAAGGTAGAATCATGAGGAACAAACCCAAAGTTGATAAACAAGCAAACAAAGCAGATTGGTAAAATCGAGGTCCTTATATAGGCTGCATACTATTGTAGCCTCTTAGTAAAAATATACTTGATGGTTAGTAAAGTTTTGATTGTAGTAAGTGAAAAAGAATGTGCAGCTGTCAGTGTTGATGGTGCACTGTCACCTGTTGTCTGTAGCTGGTATTAAAGGGTGGATGTGCAGTTGGCAGTGTTGACAGTGCACTGCCACGTGTCAGCTCTAGCAGGTATTCTGGCTGATCATCACAATTTGAGGGTAATTTGTATGTATTTGCTTTCCACTTCTTGTTATGTATTGTGAGGTGTTTTGTGTGATAGTGGTTAGTGATGAGCAGAATTTGAAACCAGGACCAGCATTCTCATCACCCTGCTTATAACAAAATGAAAGAGGTGTGTCTCACTGTAGTTATGACCAAAGTTATGATTTTCTGAACTTTTTTGTCTTTCTGTTGGTAAAGGTCTGTCTTTGGACATTATGTCTCTTCAATCCCACAGTGTCCTGATTTTGTAGAACATAGTCTTCCTTTATGCCCTACACATCTCTAATTACTCTGGTTCTCTTTAGGTTCACAAAGGCCTCCTTTTTTTGCTTTCAGATTTGTGTGACATGAACATGTCTGGCCTGTAACACATCTTCCCTAAGCCTGTTCTACCTTTTTACATTTTGTTGGACCTTTTGGATACCAGGTCTGTGGAAGAGAATTGTTCAGGAGGGAAACTTTAATAAGTTGCCTCATTCACATTTTTTAAAATTTGGGGGATTTATTTATTTGTTTTGAATAACGTTTAAATCGTTTTGAACACCGATAGAACAAATTTTTGTAATATTTCGGTAGGTGGATGTCAAGAGGTTAGTTGTTGAGTGTTGGGGTTAGTTAGTCAATATTTTGTTTGGGGGAAGGGTGATTTTGGTAGCAAAAGGTTCATTTTGTTAAATGGGTATGATATTCCTCAACCATCATCCTAATTTCCCTAGATTACCCTATTGCCATCCCCTACACTGCTAACGCAAGACAACAACCTTCTGACCAACATTGCAACACACACAGCCCACTCAGTACTTTTACCTTTGCAGTCTGGCTGGTCCATTGTGCAATATGATGTAGCACATGCCCTTGTGTTTCTAACTCCCATTGTCCTATAGATTGTAAGCTTTCGAGCAGGGTTCTCTTACCTCTCTGTCTGTATGTATTACCCAGTATTGTCTTATTAATGTTTGTTCCCAATTGTAAAGCGCTACGGAATTTGCTGGCGCTATATAAATAAATGTTGATGATGATGATGATGATGATGGGTAAATGGGTGTACCAAAAAGAAAAAATGACAAATTATGCAATCAATGTATAGCCTGAGGGCAGGGCAAAAATAAAAAGTTCCCATGTATTCACTTGCCAGACATAAGCAAATGTCTACATTTAAAATCTACATTCAAGATAATACAAAGTCTTAGTAAATTTGTAAATATATGAAAACATATGAATCCCATTAGCAATGCCAGCAGAATTAAGTTTATTATGCCCCCTACATGACCTATTTGCCTAATATTACAAATATAGATGCTGTAAATCAGTAAATCTCAACCCTGGTTTTTCAGCTCCGCTAACATAGCAAGATTTCCATATCTGGTGTTTTAATCAGTGACTTATTCATTCTAAAACATCCACAGGTGGTAATAATTATTTCACAAATATTGCAATACATCATAAGCAACTGGTGAATGCAACGTTCACTGTTTCTGTGGTGTTCTCATGCCAGTATAAAGAAATCTGACTGGCCATATCAAAACCATGCTTCTCAGCTTTCTCTAGTTAGACAGCAATGTAGCCAAAATGGCAGCAGGTCAGGTCACCCTTCTACTGGTGCTGGAATTGAGCCAGTGTCAGCTTCTTGTTCCAATGTTATGCCCGGGAGCAACATGATTCACTCCCTGGACATCCAAAAACTTAAGTTAGAGTTAGTCGTGAATGTTGTGTTCCCAACGACGAAGAGAAATTTCAATAGGATCGCTAGGTTAAAATAATGACATTATTATAACATCTTTGAGGATTGTTCCTTCAGGGATACTGGGGGTGATGTGATCAGAGTCTTCACTTGACTTTAGCATCACAAACATAATAATGATAACAATGGGACTGATTCATTCAGGAAAGTTAAGTAAAAAAATTGAGTAAGTAGTCTCCTGGACAAAACCATGTTACAATGCAAGCGGGACAAATTAGTTTTCCATTTTGCACATAAGTTAAATACTGTCAGTTTTTTCATGTAGCACACAAATACTTGATAGCTTATTTGTACACTGAAATTTAAAGTTGATATTTGTGTGCTACATGAAAAAACAGCCAGTATTTAACTTATGTGCAAAATAGAAAACTCATTTGCACTCCTTGCATTGTAACAAGGTTTTGTCCAGGAGACTACTTACTCAATTTTTTTACTTAACTTCCCTTAATGAATCAGGCCCAATTATATTATTATTATTAGTAGTAGTACTACTTTACTATAAATACACATGAAAACTGTTCTTTCTAATGTGATCCAAGACCACGAGAGCCATCATGTGCTCACATAAAAATATATTAAGGCAAAAAATGAATGTGGCATCAAACCCACAAAAGTGTGCAACATCCAAAAATGTCCAACTGTCCATCCCCAGCCCTATTCTCTTTTATAACAACTTTAATACATTGGGTAAGGATGCAGATATACAACCAAGTACCGCTGCCATATATCATTAGCAGGAAAAACTTTTAAAACAAAGCTGAGAACACTGGGCCTGATTCATTAAGGATCTTAACTTGAGAAACTTCTTATTTTAGTCTCCTGGACAAAACCATGTTACAGTGCAAGGGGTGCAAATTAGTATTCTGTTTTGCACATAAGTTAAATACTGACTGTTTTTTCATGTAGCACACAAATATCAACTTTAAATTTCAGTGTACAAATAAGCTATCAAGTATGTGTGTGCTACATGAAAAAACAGTCAGTATTTAACTTATGTGCAAAACAGAAAACTAATTTGCACCCCTTGCACTGTAACATGGTTTTGTCCAGGAGACTTAAATAAGAAGTTTCTCAAGTTAAGATACTTAATGAATCAGGCCCACTGTTACTGGGACTTATAACTCCATCAGACAGTGAGTACTGTAAATAGTTTTGGTATCTTTGTACTTAGGAGGACAAGTTGATTAATTTGGGGTCAATGTCTGGGGTTCTGTAAGGGTAACTATGAGAAATGTATATTATTTTACTTTTATTATGTATTTCCTCCTATAAAACAAGATACATATTCCAAAAGAAAGCCCAACCTGTCCTCAAAAACGAAATAATTACAATTTTATAAAATGTCTGCATTCTCATCCCCAGCTTCTTTGTCTAGTCATTGTAAATATGAAAGGGTTCTGAACAATGGAAACAATCTATTGAAGTAGCAGCAATAAAGAAATTAATTGAACTTTGCCTTCTTGCAATCTTGGATCCACTCTACAGCACATGCTGACACATGGCACACGATAACAGGAAGTAAATTATCCTGCATCATTTACATATAACCTACAACTAATTGTGGACAAATATAAATCTATAGGAATCATCCTATTATCATCCCTTTCATCTCAAGCATGAAAACTGAAAATTAAAACTACTATTTGCTGGCTTGAGATATTAGTTCAGAAACAATGTGGTCTTCTGCAGGCGGGCAAATTATAATAGATGGAAGACAATTATGATCCTTCCTCTCACATGTGTTTACAGCTCTCAAAAGAAGTCTATCCACTGTATTCAATGTACTAAAAAGCAGGTTGTTAATTTACAAACTGACATATGGTGAATTGCTTGCTGATAAGCAGTATAAATTAGCCTGATTAGCCTGAATTTAAATTTTCCAATACATTTCCTTAGTAGTAATAGTAATTTCTAGGCTGTTGCTTCTTTTACCCTGTTTCTACCTATTTGAATTATCATTTTTTGATGGCAACAACCAATCATTTTTAGTTGTTTGAAGTATACATATAGCTTCCCATTTTGATTATTTCAGTTGTAAAACTACATTGTATGAGGATTAATCTACATAGATCTAAGAGGACATAAAGAAGGTATAGTTATAGTAAGTGTTAGTTAAGAACTAGAGAGCCAGCCTTGGGCTACATAATTGAATTATTATTGCATATTGTCAGACCGGTGGGTACAAATTTGGCCAGAGCCAAGCTCTGAATCCAATAATTCAAACCAATAATTTATGGACCGCTGTTTATGGGACTGGGACTACTGGGGACTCTATTATAGTTAAGACCACCCCAGGATGGCTAGCATTGGGGCTGATTTTGGACTTGGGAATACCCTTTTTACTTATTGTTTTTTTTTTAAACAGGACTAGCTCTGATGATATTGGGTCATTTTGCTTTGTTTAGTTTTGAATCAGACCAAAATTAATTTCCAGCTAATATTCTGTATAATTGCAGCAAACAGAATGTTTGTAGTTGCGACAATAAAAAAAACCATTGCATTGTACGTCAGAATTACAGGTTTACAGCAAATCTGTAGGAAAGCAATTGAGAGCTGGTGTTGACTTTTGGTTTTAAATAAAGTGGTCATATGGACCTGTAACAATTTGTATAAATCTCTTAAATTTGTTTTTTTTTTAAAACATTTGTGAATTGACTCAGACTCAGATGAGAATCAGGCCAAATAGACAAACTAAACAAAAAGGCGCAAATGAGCATAATCTAATAAAAATAGCCTGTAGTCTGTAGCCAGTTTCACACTTGAAGGGCCTGCTTTAGAGTCGGACGCAAGTTACACTGGAATCATAAGTGTAAATTGCATCCCATAACTTACACAGTATTCCATGTGGCAGGGATCTTTAGATCTGTGCAGCTTAGAATACTGTGTATACTGCACAAACACACCTCTTTATCTGCATTATGGGCCAGTGGGCAATTGTATTAAAAAATGTATTAAATTATTGTGAAAAAAAATGGAAATTGTACTCCCCCCCCCCAAACAGCACAAGGGTTGATTATGCTGTTTGGGAGGGGGTACATACCTTTTTTTAAAATGTAATAATTTTTTTACTTTGTTTTTGTTTACTTTGTTTTTTAATAAAGATAAGTTTCCTAGAGATCTATTTGTGGTTGCTTTCAACTCAGAATAGCATGTAAAGAGCGTAAACACACCTCTACATTGCTAGGCGTGCCCACTACCTCCCCGTTCCACCTCTCTAAGCATAGAGATGTGCAACGTAGAGGTCCGTCCCAGTCAAAATGCACACTGAGATGGATCTTTGGCCAAAGTGCTATTTGCACTGATCTAAATCTGGCCCTAATTCTTTATGATCGCATAAATGAAGAAACCACTCATAAAGTATGTTTAGTTCATCTTTATTTCTTCATTGACTGTTGAGCAGTTTCACTGATATATACACCTAGAGCCTGATTTTGAGTTAGGAGAAATGCAAAGAAAAGGAGAAAATTTGCACCTGGGCAAACAATGTTACAATGCAAGGGGTACAAATTGACTTTTCAATTTGCACATAAGTTTAATACTGGCTGTTTTTTTTCATGGAGCACACAAATACATGATGGCTTTATTTAAAACACTGAAATTAAAATTGATCTAGGACATGTCATATCCTAACTATAAATCTGTCCCTACATTTTAAATTTACCTCCCCTTCTAATGCAACATGGTTTTGCCAAGGTGCAAATTAGCTCCTTTTCTTTGCTTTGCTCCTAACTCAAAATTAGGCCAATATTAAACAATAAAAGATTAAACTAGTGCATATTTATACTTACTAAACTGTAATTGTGGTATTGTTTTGACTAGTTTGAAATCAATGCATGGGCAAAAATTAGTGGAATGTTTTTTCTTTATTCTGTCTTAATTTAGATATACAAAAAAAAACATTTTCTTGGAACTTATAAGATAAAATGTTCTAAAATCAATTAAATAATGTAATATTTTGCATCACTATATAACGTAAAGATTTATTTTAAAGCTAGAAATAAAACCAGCTATTTAGTAATAAAATAAGTATTGCATTGAATCTTTTGTTCTATCTAAATCATTTAAACATCTACTGTAATTAAATTATATTAATGTACTTCAAAGTAAAAATATCAAATGTGTCTTACTTTCAATTTTTTCTTCACTTAAGGTGTTTGAGGTGTAAGTTGATGGTAATAAAGACTAATGCTTCTGTTTTGTTGGTGTTATATGCACATAAGTAAATCCGATGTAGCTGTTTAAAAGAAATGGCACTATATCTGGTTGCAGACCAAGATTAAGGTTAATATAATAACCAGTTCTCCGGTATGATTAAAAAAAAAGAACAGAATTACTTAGAAGTAGCAGAAATGTAACATAAATGAAAAACACCTGTTGTAGAATGGCTCCAATTTTCTAGATGAAAAATATCTACACAAATGTTTTTCATCTGCTACCTGCCCAGTATTTGTGCCAGGTTATTTAATTTCCCAGATGTTTTTAGACAATTAGCTGAACGACTTCAAGAACAGTACAGATTCCACAAGTGTCTCCAACAGTGACTATAATATAACAGATGGTTTAGATCTGCTACATAAATAATTCAATAATATAATGAAAATGACTGAAATGTTAAAAAAAAAGTTTACTTGTATTCTAGTATCTCATCAATAACCAGTGGAAAAGGACCATTAATATAGTTGATATACAGTATGTTTACAATTAATTTGGGTGGGTATAGAAATGTGAATTTCCAAATGGCAGCATTTTATTATCTGACTTTTTCATCATCACTTCATTGCTCATAGAATAGTCTTTTTTTTACATACAAAACATCAGGATCCGTTTTATTATGTCCTGTTTTAAAGCACCCTTACCATTTTTTAAAGTTGTATGCTCAAGTACAAATAGAATAAGCACATCTGATTCACTATAAAGTATATATATAGTAAATACAGGTGGTCTCTAGGATAATACTGTATCTTTTTTTTATAGAAGGTGAGTGTTTCGCTGAAGATAATCATACTCTTCATAATGTAGCCATATATCAGCTTGATATTTTCCAATTTGGCTATTTACTGCAATATCTCTACATGTGTGGGCAGCAAAAGATCTTCTGGTACCCTATTTATATTTGAAAAATATTGTTTGGATAATGGAAAGTTTCAGAAGGCCAACGGAGATGCAAGCCAAATATAATACAAATCAAGAAATTTGTGAACCATAGGGTACAAGAATGCATATATTTGTTTATGTAATTAAAGTCCAGAAACCTATATACTTTGATATCTTGACCTGTTCAAAATTAATTTCATCTAATGGTGCGATAACATGCTTTAAGGAAAATATACAGTTACATTGTTCACCTCCTGATAGATCATGGTCCAGACATCTTTGTATGCGGTTTATGTGAGTATTTCTGATGTCTTTTTAGAAGACTGGTTGAATGAATATTCTCACAGGTTTCCAACATCAATCCTCTGGCCTATAGTACTTCCACTGGATCAAATAATAAGTTGTTCTCAGTAAAGAAATTCAGAATGCCAAAATGAATTCCAGTCCTTGTACTTCAACGAGAGCTAATGTAGATGGTAAACATCCCAGAAGAGGATTTTCATTTGTACCATTTTTAAAAAGAATATATAACAACAAATCTGCAGTTTGCTAGGATGCTTTAACTGAAGAGATACCAGACTGACTTCTTGTACACTTCAAACAGCCAAAAGAGTGTTCACAAGGATTGCTGCAGGGCATTCTATATGTAAATATTAAGTGGAAAGTCATAATTGTGCCCACTTCATGACAGATACCTTGTTGTTGATGCCAGTCTGCGCATGGTTTTGAAGATTGTACTGCATTGCTTAAGTTTTATTTTTCGTTGAGTATCTCTCACCACCTTGACACTGTCTGCAGCTGCTATGCCCAAGATCCTTGTTAGAACCACAGGTCATGTCTGCAGTTGAAAGGGGCTCTGGTGAATATATTGCAAATAATTATTTTATGAGAATTCTGCAGTTGGGAGTAGTGAGAGTCAATTACTGTACTAATAATTGGAAAAGCAATACAGATACTGTTCGAGTATCTGATTAGCTCTTTAAGTCAGTTCATTCTATTGTAAGTGGTAGGCTGTGGAGAGGAACACCTCAATAGAATGTTTTCCAGAAATGGAATGCAAATGTAGACTCCCTGCTATAGATGATCTCATCTGGTAGACCTCCATCTGTAAACATTTTACAGTCTGTACAACATCAGACAAGGATTTAACAGGAATGAAGTGTCTCATGTTGATCAGCTGGTCCACTAATGCCATAGCAGAATTGTGGCCCTCACCCTGTGAGAGTTCTGCAATACATTCCACAGAGATGGACATATATGGACATTGGAGAACTGGCATGGAATCTAAGAGTCCATCTGCACAACACTGGGGAATCTTATTATCAGTGATGGGGCTGCCACAGTTCTGGATAAAGTGTCAGCAAATTGTTGGGCAGTTTTTTTGTCTTTTTTAATAGGCAACTCACAGACAGCAGAAACCCTTTTTGGATTCATCTGCAGCCTTTGAGATGAAATTGCATGCATGTGCAACTCACATTTCTTGAGTTAATAAGTAATAGATAAACATTCATATATCAAGATTATTACACAGTACAAATGGCATCACTACATACTCAAAGTGCCCATAACACATACAAAAAGCCATCTTCCATTAATTCTTAGCACTAATTCTCATAGGTTTATATGCTTAGATTAGTAAAATGTAAATTAAGTATAGTATTTCAAGAAGTTTCAGAATTAGTGGTAATTGGTGTCCGTTGGTAGCCTGAGATATCTGAGGAAGCAAACAGAGATCTTTGAAATATGTTGTATGTAATCAGTTGGGAGAAGTGTATTTATCTATATACATTTAATATTTTATCAGTAAAATGTGTTATTAGTTTTATTATTTTATCTATTTTATTTAAAATCTTTTTGGTCCTTCTCTATTAGAAATAAATCTGCATTATATAAATAAAAAAATGTAGGAATAAAATTGATTGTCCTTGTAAAGAAACATTGATTCACATGTATATGAGAAGATTTTATTATAAGAATGTTGCATTCAAGAAAGATTATTTTTTTGGTTATCGGCAGACATTGGTATAATGAATGTCCAAAGCGCAAAATATTTTTAATACAGGTGAGAGCATGAACATTGCATTTTGCAAAACCTTCTTACCCCACAGTGTACACTATTGGTGTGTCCACTTTTCTTTTTGGGGACACACACAGACTCCAGAAAATTGAAGGATAAAGCACTTATTGACATCTGATAATTGAAACACATGGATCTACAGTGTCACTCCATACACTCACCAGTGGATATCAGTGTACTAATGTCCAAAGTATATAGATCACCAACAATAGAAGTTTTAAGGATCTACATGAGTCAGAGCAACTTTTCCATGTATTAGAAGATCCATAGAGGAAAATTTGTAGGCATTTCCTGGCTGCTATCCCTTTATCCTGTGAATTTGCCCATTTTTGCCACTAGTCAACTTTCTTTCCAAAACTTGCATAAAACCTTTGGCTAGATTTTATTTAAATATAATCAAGTTAGACTGCGATTTTTGGTCCAGCTAATTAATAGATATGCCTAAAGAGATTTCCTATCCCTGGCAATAGATCAGTGGAACAGTAATAATGTCAGTAAGGCAGCAAAGTTTCTGTCTTTATTGAACACATCTTAGATATTGTACTGGCAGACTCTTGTGCAAATTGACAAGTGTAGGCTCTAAGACTGGAATTGCAGAGGAGGATGGACAAGAGACACATGGTCTGTGATTGCTTGGAGCAACATAGGTGGTAACATTTCATGACTTTAGGATGCTGACGCATCATCTGGAGCAGCTGCTGAACTTGAGGACTCACTGAAAATTTAGGAATGCACTTATCTTTGCAGAAAGTGTATTTAAATCAGTTAGAACCATTAGTCCAGTCAATCAATGAATTATGCTAAATCAGCCAAGGAAGTTTTACGACCATGGAAAAATGTAAAATAGCCACCAGATGCAATTGAAACGTCTCTTGATGTTCCTCTGGCAGCAGATCATCCCTTCAATCATTTCACAGATGCTCCTAAAGTAAACGAAGAACCATTAATTGTCTCAAACAGAATAATATAGTCTTTATCACATGTAGGTAGATGATGCACTGCTTGTCATACTGGAAATTAATAACGTTTTCAGGGGCAGGTATCAACCAAGACATATCAACCTCCAGGTCACCTTCACAAATTAATACGGACAAGTGCAGATGTGGTTCTTGGTTAAAAGGAGTAAATCTGTCACATCCACCTGGACCCCCTTCACAAGATAGGCATTCTTTTGAGTTTCTGATACTTAGAGGGGTTTCTCTTTTTAGGGTAATTAGAAGAATAATATTCTTAGACCCCACATACAAAGGCTATGTCTTCCTCTACTGATTGTCTCTCTGGGTTGGCAATGCTCCCCGAATTGACCTCACCTGCATCAGCTTCAAAACACTGGAGCTATCTGTAGACATGCCTTATCCTGCAGCTGCATAACAACTGATGTGTTCCATATAAATCATCACCTTGCAGTACTGAAGTTCTCCCAGCATAAATATACTCTCTGCAGGGTTCCTGCAACTGAAGGCAGCTGCTAAAGGCGAAAACCACAACCAACCTGGCTATAGTTGCTGACTTTCTGTTGCAGCCAGTGACCATTGCACTAGATGTTATGGAGTTCCCACATAGGCAAACTTCCGCTTTAAGTTTTTTATTCAGACCTCTCCAGAAATTGTACCACTAAGCTGAAAGTTGTCCCTAATCCACCTACAGATTTCAGCAATTTATGTGATAATCGGGTGCTGACCTTGTTGACCAGATTGAACAGTGCTGCCTCAGCAAACTGGGTGCACTATGGACTAGTGGAGCAAGTATGTGGGTTGTGCTGAAATACCAGATGGCACTGCAAGATTAAGCTGCAACATTATTTAACTTGCCAGTTAAAACAGCTTTAGGTTCCTGGTGCTGTAGTGTCCTTGCCTGGGCCAGCATTTGGAGTTAGACAGCCTGTAAACTGATATGTTGTGTTGCTAACTGATCTATCTGGTGCTGTAGATCCTGTAGCATAAAGAATAGGCTATGGAGACTGTATGATTGGATTGTAAACCCCTCATATGTTCTCCTTAGTTTAGGTCAGATAATTAGTATAGGCCCTTAGAAGAAGCATCAATATAGGAATCCAGTGGCAAGTAGGCACCAGGAGGATACAAACAGTTGAATAGTCCAGCTCTAGCAGATAGTTAGTGAGGGAAGAATTTAAGCAAAGTCAAATGGTAAGCTAGACATAAAGCACACAGGTAAACAGCATACCGCATTTAAGGGTTGCTCTGCGCCGGGCATATGAATATAGAAGCTAAAACATTTTGAAGTCAGTGGGAAGTTATTGCGAAGGAGTGACATCCCACCAAGAGCAAGGTTGTTTTTAAGATCTACTGGAATAACATCTAAGTTAATCTCCTGGATCAAGTGAGCTTAACTGTCAATGCTGTCAACTGTCATTGCTTTTGTCATCTCTATTCTTCATTTGGTGATCTCTGTTTCTATGCTTTATAAATAATAGTAATAATAATAATAATAATAATAATAATAATAATAATAATAAAAAAGATATATAGAGTTATGGATGAACAATAATACATACTTGCCAACTTTATGTTGGTCACGTCCGAGAGTTCCTGGAGGGCAGGCAGGAGGGGTGTATGGGCGGAGGGGGTTGGGCTTCATGAATCGCGTCATTTTGGCCCTGCCCACAGTGACGGAATGCCTTTTTGAGTCTTTTTATAGCTGCAAATAGACCCAAAACAAGGATTACGTCACTGGGGACCAGCCAAAATTCCACGATTCCCCCGAGAACAGGGTCATGCCGGCTCTAATCCCCCCCTTCACTAGTGAAGTGGGCAGATGCAGGAGACATGCCAGCTCTACCGGAATTTTGGGAGACCTACCCAGAATTTGGGAGTCTCCCAGACATTCCGGGAAAGTTGTCATGTATGCAATAATATGGTACAGGAAATAAAGAGGTTTGGCTTTTTACAGAGCTTTCTCCAGCCGGAGGTTCTCCAAAGAATGTGCCTCTATTTAAAAAGTTGAGCCAGCTGGATTGCTCTCATGTAGAATTTTAGATCTCTGCTCACTAGCACATTTGGATCATGATGAGCAGGGTATAGATGAAATATAAGAAGCCCATGTACAGGTGATATGGACTCCTCAGGAAGAGATGGCTGTTGTCACTGGTGTCCAAAGATATGGAGGTAACACCAGAGCACTGCCTGCTGCAGTAGTCCCAGTATGTCAAATCTGTTGAGAGTATTAAACAAGTTAGGTAAGAATGTATTTTATTTTTATTGTAATGTCTTTATTGCAATCACTTTAAAGTGTATGATGCTCCATTTGTTTGTATGGTTGGACATGTCCTGGAACTGTGTGTAAGGTTGGTCATGGATCTGATACTGAGCATGGAAGGGGTGCTTCTCTACTAAGAACTTCATTCTGCATTCATTTAGTATTTTGGTACCACCCTTAGATAATGTAATGATGATGTAATTTATTTTTAAATAACAGTATGCAAATAATGCTGAATTTTGTGATATTTGTGAATATGGTGATATTTTTTATATGAAATTCATGTTCTTATGTAATGTTGAGGTGTTTCCAGTGGTGAGAATAGAGGAAGAGAATAGATAAGAAAATATACCTAGACAGAAACAAAGGCACAAGTGTATATATTGTGTGACTATACTACTGCTTCCATCAACATGGCAGAGTGTAATGTGTAAAAATTGCATTAGCACAACCAGTAAATCACTCAAAAAATAGAAAATTATATAAATAGACTGTAAATTACTGTAAATACATATCAATTATATATATACTAATGTATGAACAAAATACAGCTCAAAATGTTATGACTGTATGTGTATTTTTTCAGCATTTTAAACTTGTTTTCTTTTTTGGGTAAAATAAAAAAACAAAAAAAAAAACAAAACACCAGTCTGGTTCTGCCAAAACCAATACCAAAACAAAGATTGCTTTGGAAACAAAGCCAAAATATGGTGTGGCAAACAGGAGAGACTGAAACAGTTACATGAGCCCAATCAGGTTTTATAGAATTATGAGCAATATCCAGGAACCTTAGTAATGAGAGAGTGTGTTACACAGGGTGTAGATTGAAAACTAGATAACTTTTAACAAAAAAAAAAGAAACATATAAAAATACTGTAAAATGTTGAGTGTGTACAGATATTTCCCAACTCTGGGTCTTAATTGTTAATTCAATGCAAACTATTTTATGACATAAAGTGCACATATGTTATATTTTATAGATTATATATACACACACTACATATTATTTGTATTCCATTAAAACTTTGCTTTAGTCATTAAATCCAATAAATAGTATTACATAGCGACTACATGTAGTACAAATCTCAACTCAAGGTACAAACCGCCAATCAGCATGTTGTGAAACGGGTTATGTTCTATCTATACAACAAAAAGGACCAATGCAGAGAAGCATGTACAATGTTATCAAGTTACAGATGACCAATCCGTTATCTAAAATACTGTGGACCAAGCAAAATAATATTCAATGTCTACAGAAAGTCGGTAGGTAATTTCACACAAATGAATAAAATGCACTGATACACAGTAATCAATTAAGACTTAGACCGAACATTTATACACTCTATGATCACTAGTTCAAACTCTCCATTCATTTCTATGTATCACTGCATTAGCGATTAAGTGCCATGCTTAAAAGTCAGCCGTTTCAACCACTCATGTGACATTACCCTTAATGACATTTTCATACAATGTTTTCCACTAACCTGGAACTAAAATATATTACATTCTTCGTAAATGTAGACATGCTGCATGTCCAAGTTGAAAAACATTTACATGGATATTGAAAGAGAATATTCATATATAAAAAGAGGAAATAGTGTCTGTTCATTAACCCTTTAACTACTATTGACACTTAATCCTACATCAATAGGCCCATATAAATAACAATTGGGTTAATTATACTGATTACTATTTAGACACATGGGGAAAGAGATATCATAGAGATTGCTATCTTTATGAATTACAGAGCACTCCCAGTAGATACCAGTGTTTCCTCCATGAATGAGATTATCTAGGTCTAGTAAGACCCAAATTATTTATTTCACAGTATGACGAGTGTTAGATCATGCAATGCGAGAGTGTTTAAAAAAACAATAACAAATAAAATAATAAAATTAAAATGTATAAATAAAGCGACAAACCATGGACTTTCAAAAACAATTTTATATATACATTTTAATATGGAACAATTCAAATATATGGCTGACACTCGATAAAATACAAGTAGTGGACACAAAATGGAAGACCAATGTAAATGTAATAGTAGAGATGCTTGAACCATTGTGAAAATGATTCAAGGATTCATCTTCCTATTGTATGTCCAGGAATTGAATATATATTTGGCATCCCTATAAATATAAGAAGTCACACATTAAATAAGTGTATATTTAATTGGGCAAAGTATTTTTCTGAAAGTTGCTAAAAGATTAATCACACACACAAAAAATCTACTTATTTTCACTGTATAGTGCCCATAAATTTAACAATACATTTACCTAACTTTCCAAGAGGGTATCATGTACCATTCTTCCTCTAAGGTATTCCATTCTGTTTGGGCTGGTATGTTACTGTGATCAGGAACACAGTTTGGCTCTTTCAAGATGGTTTGGGTATTACCAATTTTGTATTCAGTTCCATTTTCTACATTTGACATACTAGCAAACTTACTTAAATAAGATACTCTTCAAGTTTTGCTTATACATCAGCCTGGTTGTGAAAACAAGTAAACTACTGCATATCTTAATTAATCATCGATAACGATGAGAAAATACTTTTTGCTTCCTGGGATCTCAATGCTCATCGTTTAACAAGCAGCTAATGCGTTTAGTTATTTTTATTATTATGATCATTTATTTATATAGCACCAGCATATTCTGTAGCCCTTTGCAATTGGGAAAAAACACAGTATTAACATGAGACTGGGTATTAGAGATAGGTAAGAGGACCCGGCTTGCAAGCTTGAAATCTATAGGACAATAGAATGAGGTTAAGTGATACATATTGCGGAATGGTCCAGCCAGACTGCAAAGGTAGAAAGTGTTTAGTGACCTATATGATCCAGTCACACAGCAATGTTGGGTCAAGGGCAGAGGGTTTATTGCATGTAGAAAGAACACATGTAAGCTGTGTGTGAAATGTGTGGATGGTAATAATAGGGTACCCATAGGAGGGTGGTTGAGGAATTTGATAAGCTAGCCTGAAGAGGAGAGTTTTCAGAGACTACTTGAAGGTTTGAATACAAGTGGAAAGTTTTGTTGTATGAGGGAGGGAATTCCATAAGGTGGTGGCAGCCCCAAAAAGTCCTATAACTGTAAATGGGTGCAGGTAATGAAAGTGGATGAGAGACACAGAGCTTGTCAAGAAAGGACAATTGAAGAGATGTATGTTGGTACAATTTTATTGATGGCCTTGTATATAAGTAGATTATTTTATATTGGATTCGGTAAAAGACAGGTAACTAATGTGGAGTCTGAAAGAGCGGAGCAGCAGTAAAAGAAAATCTAGCCGCTTTATGCAAAATAGATTGTAAGAGTGAGAGTCTGATTCAAGGAAACCAGCAAGCATGGCATTGCAATAGTAAATACAGGAGATGAAGAGTGCATGAAATAAAGTTTGAGCAGTGTCTTGTGTGAGATATGTCAATATTCTGGAAATGTTTTTTAGATGTATGTAACAGGATGTATATGCTGATTGGTATGGGGAATAAGAGATAATTCAAGAGTCAAGAATCACATCTAGGCAGCGAGTTTGAAGGGTAGGATTTATTGTCATGTTGTCATCAGAAATAGAAATGTCAGGTAGGTAATTTCTGTTGACTGGTGGGAATATTATTAGCTCTGTTTTTGAAAGATTGGGTTGATGAGAGGATTTCTAAGATGAAATAGCAGAAAGACAGTGAGTAACGTGGACCAACACTGAAATCCAAAGGAGAAGAGGTATAGATAGAGCAGAGCAGAGGTCCTAGGACTTTTCCTTGTGGTACTCCAACTGAAAAAAAGAAGCGGAGAGGAGGTGGATCCAGAGAAATTAACACTGAAAGTGTCATCATATAGGTAAGATGAGAACCAGGATAGGAAAGTGTCCTGAAGACCTAGTGATTGTAGAGTTTGTATGAGAAGAAAGTGGTCAACAGTGTCAGACAATGTAGTAGAGAGATCTAGGAGAATGTGAAGCGAGTAATGGCCTTGAAGATGTTCAAATCAATGATAACCTTAGTCAGTGCAGCCTCTGTGGAGTATTGGGAATGAAAGTCTGACTGAAGAGGGTCCAATAGGTTGTGTGAGGAAAGAAAGTGTGTGAGGCTAGTTAGGCCGAGAGTTGGGAAGGTAATTTGAGAGGGAGATTGGGTCAGAATGTTATTTTCTTTCATATTAGTAAAGATCACTGCATGCTTGAATAATGCTGGAAATATACCAGTAGGGAGAGAGAGAGAGATTACAGATTTTAGTTAAGGTTGGAATGAGCACTGGAGAACGGGATTGACTACTATTTTTACTATAGGATCAAGAGAACAGGCAGCAAAGTAGGAAGATAAGAATAGAGTAGATACTTTATCTTTATATGTGGGATCAAATGAAGAGAAGGTGCCAGAGGATGTAGGGAAGAAATTCAGCTGGTTTTCGAGGAAGAGGAAGCTATTTCATATCAGAGCCTATTAATTTTATCACTGAAGTAGGAAGCAAGATCTTGGGCACTGGTAGTAGTCAGAGGATTTGGAGAGGGAGGTTTGAGAAGAGATTTAGATTTATTAAAAAGGCAGAGATGAGAGATTGGAAGTATGTTTCTTTGGCAGCGTCTAAAACATTTTGATTGTAGTATATATGAGGAAATAATTAGAGATACAAGATTTGCGCCAATGACATTCTGCTTTGTGAGAACGATTTTGAAGATGTCGTATTTCTTTATTGTGCCATGGGTGACATCTTAGTCAACATGTAGTGTGAAGAGTAACTAGAGCCTCGTGATCAATGGCTGCTGCTAGGATTTCGTGAAACTGTGATACTGCCATATCAGGAGAAGGGAATGTATAAATAGAGGAGAGAAAGTGGTTCAGAGACATAAAAATATGTTAAAAATTAATAGAGCTAAGATTTCTGCGAATATGAGGAGTCTTGGTAGAATTTGATAGCAGAAAGGTTAAAGTATTGGCAGAGTAGCTAATATGGTGATGATCCAAGAGGGGGAAAGGAGTGTTAAGGAAATCAGAAATTGAGCATAGTCTAGAAAACAAGATCAAGGTAGTGGCCATCCCGATGAGTAGAGGAGTCAGTCCACTAGGAGAGGCTGAAGGAAGAAGGTAAAGTATGTAGTTTGGATGCACAAGTAGAATTGAAGAGGATAGAATACAGTAGAGCAATTTAAACATGCTTGGGATAGATATAAGGATATACTTATAAATAATGGATCCTCAAATAGGGTTAGAGGATACCCTTGGGGTAATTAGTAAGCAAGCATCGGAGGAGAGTGCAAAATGAATACAGCATTTTTTTACATGAAAATAGTTTGTCTTGTGTGCTACTGACAGTGCATGTACAGGATCCTCAAAATCAACTTTTACCTTCATATAGAACCAAAGTGGCTAAAAGTTCACAAATCAGAGTATTGCATAAAACATTGTTTTGACTTTATGTAAAATAATTTTTTCATATTTGCTTTGTTTATGAGTTACATTTTTTCTGTATTTATGAAACTTTAGTTTAGTGATATTGATCAAAGTGTATTAAAGTTCCTGCTAACAATTTCCTTTAACCTACTTATCAAAGCAGGAAAAAGAAAAATTGCTAAGTCGAAAACAATAGTTAAAATTGAGGGACTTTGATGTTCGGAATGACTTAACAGTGGCTTAGTAATGGTGTTAAGTCTCAATTAAAAAACATATTGCGTATAATGCCAAGGGGCATATTGCATCACAAAGCAGAACTGTGAGCAGAGCATTAAGGGAGAAACCACAAAAGCCAAAAAAGTTAAAAAAAAATAGTACAGTTAAAATGTTATTAAACACTTTAAATATTAAGATAAAGTTAAAACATTTTTTAAGTTAAAAAAGTTGTCATACCCTCAATGAAAGTAATGAATCAAAAGCAAATAATGGTTTACCCTTGTTCTGATTAAATATGACTTATTGCTGAGATTTATGATTTTGCTACTTTTACTCCTAAAAGTGATGTTAAATTCTTGTTCTTTAGAGACTGGCAAATAGGAAATTATATCTGCTCTATTGATTTTGATTGCATTGTGATGCAAATCAAAAATCATCAAAAAGCATAATACTCATATGAGAAACAGGTGTTTACAGCACTTAATTAAATATGCAAAAGAAGATCAAAAACTAATTGCTGGTGAGTTAAAAGCAAAAATAACTATATTGTACTTTGATAACTCGAACTGAAATTTAACACTAATTGATTGTTGAACATGTATTTCTTGATGTTGTAGACAAATTTCATCGTCACAGGTCTATCATTTTAAGTATTATGTAATCTTATCTGATATAAAATGATTAATAGAAAACAAGACTAATTGTACAGTCATTAGTCTGCCATCTCTGAAAAGGTTTCCATCTTTGATATCTGCATGTGGTAAAAAGGTTCTATATTGCATAAAAAAAATGTTATGCCTTTTTTTTAAATACATTGAAAACTATCACCGTTGTAGCATTTTAAACAGCAAATTAAAAAGGATTTTGATCACACTTATTCTCAATAGGGCATCCTTTTATTACCTGTTGGGGTGAGCATGTCTATAAATACATTAAATCCTCTCTGTCTGTACACTGTGCATTTTGTGTAAAGATTTTCAATTTATAAAAAGAGTCGTTAAACACGCTTACCATTCCAGTACTGTCCTTATAGATCCAATAAATATATTATTATTGTTGTAACTTTAGCGTGATTAATGCTGTGTACTTTGATTCTGCAGGTGGTGCTTTGATCTTGCATTCTTTCTGTATATTTATGAGTCAATCAAAAAATTATGTAGGATTGAGCACTGCACCTGCAGATGACAGAGAAAAATTATTACCATACAATAAGTAATTTTGCTACACAGCTAATCACAGAGATCTGTTTTAAGATTTATTTTCACTATTAACTTGGCTAACTTTTTGCACATTTATTCTAGTAAAAAAAAATTAACCCCTTTATGGGCAGAGGTAGATTTCAACAATGACCAGAAAAAAAGTTGTGTTAATGTACATTTGCCAGGAATTTTTTTTTAATTCAAAGTCTAAGTAAGTAAATATTATTTTGTTTTCATAAATAGATTGGGGGGGGTTCATTTTCAATACACAATTATGTGCAAAATGTTTAGGCAGGTGTGGTAAAAATGCTGTAAAGTAAGAATGCTTTCAAAAATAGAATTAATAATAGTTTATTTTTATCAGTTAACAAAATGCAAAGTGAATGAACAGAAAAGAAGTCAAATCAATATTTGTTGTGACCACCCTTTGCCTTAACACCAGTATCAATTCTACTAGGTACACTTGCACACATTTTTTTGAAGGAACTCGGCAGGGAGGTTGTTCCAAACATCTTGTAGAACTAACCCCAGAACTTCTGTGGATGTAGACTTGCGAGATGCCTCGTGGTCGTTTCGGTGGCACCTCGCGCAGATCTGTTATTAATTGAATCTGCCCCCTTTGTCTCATGAAATAAGGCCTCCAATATTTAAGGTAATTGTTATCCACATTGTCTGCTCCAAAATGTTCCAGTACATTTCTTAAAATGTCCCTCCTTAATAAAATCTATGATACCTCACTTTTTTATAAACCACACAATGTAACATAATAAAGTACAAATCCCTTTGTTGTAGTCCAATCCTGTAACAAATGAACTATTTGTGGTAACTGAAGTCACCCTCTTGAACCAGGTACAGTAACAAGGATTAGATTGATAACAGTGTTGTCTGGATAACATTTCTCAATAATATTAATTCAGCCTGTGTCTGTAACATGTATACATTTTTATTGGTCTGGCAATTGGTTTGCTCATACTTTGTTTTCTGATGACTGATTGTTCATTTTTTATTATTTTTGCTGTCGTCCTGGATGGTCTTAGCCACCGCTCCAAATGTTTTTGTTATATACCCAATTTCTTTGTCACCTTTTGACAATCCTTGCTGGACAGCTGTGATGAGTATAATTCCCTATGAAAAGATTGCTCAAGGAAGAGGCAAGAATGAAACCTAAGGATGACTAAGGCTGGGTACATACTGGAAAATTTTCGTCCAATAATCGGGCAAATCAGCCGACATACGACCGTTCGGTCGGAAGTCGGGATTGTGTGTATAGTAACACAAATGTTCAAAGTCGTTCCAAATTGTCGATTGTTGGCTCATTTGGTTGGTCGTTCTGTTTAATACTTTCAGACCAATCCACCTAATGACCATGTAGTGTGTATAAGTTTCCGATCGATCCACAAGCAACTGCCGATAGTTCCTCAAGCTGCGACTCCTTTGGGGGCATGTGTATGTTAATTTCCGATGCCTGTACCAGTCCCTGTAGTCCAGACCAGTGCCTGTATCTCCTTTAGCAGGGGCATATGAGAGAATGAGTCTCTCCTGTTGAACCACTCTTTGGTCCAACAAGATCTATTCTTTCTCTTTCTTTCCCTTCGGGTGTGTACTTGCAGTCTTCTTTCCACAGCGAGTAGAAAAAGAGCAGTTGTTTGTTGTTCATCAACAGTATCCATATTAGTAAAAAAAAATTGTTTATGTGCGGATGCGAATGAAAGTACACTGTACACGTGCTAACGAATGTATGAATAAAACATTTTACCTTCACTTTTATATGAGGTTTGGGGTGGTTACTATTAAACATGCTCTGCCCTTTATTTAAATTTCTTGGGGATATCATTACATAGACCTCATAAGTTGTTTCAGTGTGTACAAAATTCTAATCTTTGCTCACGACAATATGACTGTAAAAGTCGCTGCCTGGACGGTCGGACTTTCGTCAATCATCTAAAACATGGCTAGTGTATAAGCATTAATTGTCCGAGTGATCGGACCTTCGGTCGAAGGTAAAGTCGTTGTAGATAGTACATCGGAAAATTCTTCAGTGTGTACCTAACCTAAGATAAGGCTCCAATGAACTAAAGCCAGTTACCAGCTGTTATAAAACAATGTGCATCTCTAGGCCTTCTAGTTAAAGTACAGATTACATGCTTAAGTATATTGTGAGTTGGAAGCAGAACCAGGTGAGTTAGAACATAGACACTGCTACACAAGCATTGTAACTATTATTAATATGTGATACAATGTTTAGTGTTGTGTACAGTAGGGCATGCAATGCAATTGTTGTCCTTTAAAGATTCTAGAAACTGAGGGACAGTCCAATTTGTAAGCAATTGTCTATGTTACAGGAGGCGAAAGCTAAACTTGAGATATGTAGTATACCTGTAGTCTGAGATATGTAGGATATCTGTAACCTTGAGGATTATTCATAGGAAAGGGAGGAAAGGATTTGGGTTTGTAGGACACATTTGTAATACTTGGCTATATATAGGTCTATATATAAAAGATTGCCTGCACTCAGCTTAGAGTGGAGCCAAGTTATAAGGTGGACATTTCAGAGTTTTAGCAATTATATAAATTAGCTAAGGTAGGCAGTGAAACATGTCATGAAAAACTGTTTCCCACTGCATTGATTATTGAAAGGGCAAGACTCTGCAACAAGCAATGTATCCAGGGAAATAGAGAAAAATGTAAACAAAATTGTAGAAAATAAAACATTGGCACGCTCGTCAAGTATACAAATGCTCAAAGCTCAGGAAACAAAATTCAACCATAAAGACCATAATGACAAGGCGTAATCTAGGCAATGTACCTATTACAGTAATAATTTATTTAGAAAGTGGTGGAATGACACTTTACATAAAAAGCAACATTAAAGCTACTTTAATATAAGATATACTACCCTAGAAACAGCCTGAAGCTTTGTTCTTCAAAATGGCAAAGAAAAGATAAGTGATAGCTATGGGAAATTGTTATCTGATGTGGACTAGAGTGGGTCTGCTGTAGGTACAGGCAGGGTTAAGGACGATAGAGCACACTCACTAAGAAGACGTTCTCCACTTAATATTTGGTGGAAAACGGCTTAAAATAAAAAGAATGACTGGCAAGATATAAGACATGGTTACAGAGCCTCAGACATAAGTGTTTATGAGAACTTGGGCTCCAGGGATCATCAATCAGTGTGGTTTAGTAGAAAGACATGAGAGGACATATGCAACACAAAAAAAGATTGCATTAAGAAAATTTATGCAAACTCAGAAGAATGAAGATAAAGAAGGTTGGTTAAAGAGATTGAGGCCAAGAAATAAATCAAATATGCTCAAAAGGCTTAGGCTAAGGACAAAATAGCCCAGTTAATAGGTAAATGGGACAAAACCTTTTTAGATATATAAGTGAAATATAAATAATAGGAGAAATGGTACGACTTCAAAGATAAGCAGTTTTATGGGTGATTTGGGTAGGGTAGTAGATATGTGGCAAAGCGTTCAAAGAAAGGTGACAGAGGCTTATATTGTAGGGAAATATAAACATGCTTGAGATGGACATATGACTATCCACAATCTAAAAAGAAAGTTAAAGATCAAATAGGGTCTGAGCTTCTCAGAAAAAAGGGCTGTCTAGATTTGGCACAGGGTTCTTGCATGCCATAAAATTCTATATTTCCATATAATGGCTTAGAAGCATTTAAATTAGAGATGGGCGGGTCCGGTTCCCCGAGAACCGAACCCACCCGAACTTTGCCTATCCGAGTACCGAGCAGCTCGGTACTCTCCCGCCCGATCTGAATCCAAATCGAGGCCGAACGTCATTGTGACGTCGTCGGATCTCGGGGCTCGGTTCTCGCGATACTTCAACATTATAAATACATGCCTCCACAGCAATCCATCGCCATTTGACAGAGGGAGAGAGCAGGGTGTAGTCACAGGCTGATTAGAGCAGGGACAGAGAATCCAATATTCTTCTTGCAATTGCTCTTACAAAAATCGCTAGAGAAGAGAGGAGGATAGAGGTTTATTTTTATTTTTTTTAATATTTGGCATTCCCCAGTGCTTTTGGGGTGTCCCCCATAATTGTGCATAAATATTTATGGCTGTCAAAAGTCATATCTGTCAGCAGTATCTACCAACTAATTTTTAGCACTCCTCAGTGCTTTTGGGGTGTCCCCCATAATTGTGCATAAATATTTCTGGCTGTCAAAAGTCATATCTGTCAGCAGTATCTACCAACTAATTTTTAGCACTCCTCAGTGCTTTTGGGGTGTCCCCCATAATTGTGCATAAATATTTCTGGCTGTCAAAAGTCATATCTGTCAGTATCTACCAAATAATTTTTAGCACTCCTCAGTGCTTTTGGGGTGTCCCCCATAATTGTGCATAAATATTTCTGGCTGTCAAAAGTCATATCTGTCAGTATCTACCAAATAATTTTTAGCACTCCTCAGTGCTTTTGGGGTGTCCCCCATAATTGTGCATAAATATTTCTGGCTGTCAAAAGTCATTTCTGTCAGCAGTATCTAACAAATAATTTTTAGCACTCCTCTGTGCTTTTGGGGTGTCCCCCATAATTGTTCATAAATATTTCTGGCTGTCAAAAGTCATATCTGTCAGCAGTATCTACCAAATAATTTTTAGCACTCCCCAGGGCTTTTGGGGTGTCCCCCATAATTGTGCATAAATATTTCTGGCTGTCAAAAGTCATATTTGTCAGCAGTATCTTACCAAATATTTTTACCACTAAAAGTGCTTTGCGCTCAGAATGGATTCAAAGCAGTCCACATATGATCATAATGAGCAACCAGGTTCTGTCACCAGTCCTGATGTTAGTGTTTACAGTACGTCATCTGGGCAAGGCGATGTCAAACTACAGAGTGTTTCGAAATCAGTCCCAAAAACAAAATAATTTTTTTTTTACTGTGTTGAAGCGAAAAAGTAGTGTTACTGAGCAAAAGTTAAGTGCCGATAAAAAAAAAATTGCCAACATGCCATTCTACACACGCAGTGGCAAAGAGAGAATGAGGCCTTCACCTTTGGCTATTAGTGGCAGATCCCAAAAAGTTACCAAGCCTACAATTGGTGCACAACTACTGTTACGCGTCAAAGCCGAGCTGCAAGATAACAGTAAGGCATTAGAGGATAATGTTTGCTCTGATTCATAAATGACACCAATCCCTGTGGAGAGTCCATCCAACAGTGGTATGTCTAATCGTGAGCATTCTGTTAGTGTACCCATAAAGAAGGGCCCTTCCTTTCAGCAGTTCTGCTGATGTGTACCTGAACAGCCTGAGTGTAGCCGGTGATACACAAATTGAGGATGCCACTTTGGAAATAGAAGAGGATGAGGGGGAGATTTGTGGAGGTGACGAGGGTGCTAATGAGGATGTTGATGATTATGATGCAGACAGATACCAAATTGCCTTTCTCAATTTCTATTTATATTCTAGATTATATAACTAGAATAGTTTTCTATTTTACTCCTAGTGGAGAGGGGATCTGATGCAGACAGATACCAAACTGCCTTTGTCCATATCTTTGTATATTCAAATTTCTACGTCTACAGTCTATGCAGGCTGCTTTTTTTTCTATTTTACTACAAGTGGATGGGGGGGGGGTCTGATGCAGACAT